>NW_021407153.1:0-456 GCF_001605985.2 Dendrobium catenatum | reverse complement strand
CTGAAAGGAGAGGAACTGAACTAGAAGATTCGAGGGACTCTACTATCCGCCGGCCGGTGCCCCTACAAAAGAGTGAAACTATATGCTTTCTTGTCCAGTGGTCGGCCTCAAGATTAGAACAAGACATGGGCTGCTTTCCTTGAATCACCCAAAGAACGGGATTCCCTGCGTAACTGCAGAACAAAGAAAAGAAAGAATTACGTATAGAAATCAGACTTTTGATTTCTGGACTGATTCCCTTTCTCAAAGGAGAGATACGCAAGAAAGAAAGAATGGTAAATGATTTGATATCCCGGGAAGGATTCAGCGACAGTCCAAGTTCTAGTTCAAGTTGAAAGAGCCAATCTGAAAGAAAAGTCTTGGCCTCTTGGCAGGGAAGATAGACATCCAGTAGTGCAATTTTCAAGCATCGTACTAGGGTTCGCTTGTCGAGTGAAATAGAAGAAACTCTCCCGA
>NW_021407152.1:0-345 GCF_001605985.2 Dendrobium catenatum | reverse complement strand
TTGAGGAATTTAAGATTTTCTCCACATGGATTCAATGAAAATTAGGTTTTGAAATCTCAACAATTCATAGCGATCATGGTAGAGAATTTCAAAATGATAGATTTGAATCATTCTGTCAAGAGCTAGGAATAGAACACAATTTCTCAGCCCCTAAAACACCTCATCAAAATGATATAGCAAAAAGGAAGAATAGAACATTGGTAGAAGCTTCTAGGGCAATGTTAGCAGAGTACACCCTTCATAGATACTTTTGGGCAGAAGCAGTCAACACAGCATGTTATATTTTAAATAGGGTGAACATTAGATTTAAGCTGAATAAAACTCCATATGAACTCCTTAAGGGTA
>NW_021407151.1:0-252 GCF_001605985.2 Dendrobium catenatum | reverse complement strand
CATAAACAAGATCTCTATTTCAATTTGTCGCAAACGGAAATGCAATATGATAGTCATACGATGAGTTTGAAATATCTGATGAGGATCCCAATAAGCAATAATAGGGGAAAGAATTCAAGCGAAAGCAATAAAACATGTCATCAGCATAGATTTGTAGGATGATTGGGCAAAAATTTTAATTATAGTAGTAAAAATTTAATTTAAATATAAAATTTTTAAAAGTTTGTGAATTTTTATTTCATATGTCGAGTC
>NW_021407150.1:0-245 GCF_001605985.2 Dendrobium catenatum | reverse complement strand
AGTATTCGAGTTGTATGTCTACCTTTTAACACTAGAAATTACTTCTCATTTTTTTGACCAATATCTACAAATTTACATAAAAATCCTAATTTCATTCCCTATAATACATAACAAAAGCCTTTGTGGTTATAAGTCAATCAATCCAAAAAATAAAAATAAAACAAAGAGTGGAGGGCTTTGTTTTTGTTAGGAAAATATTGGCATTGGCTATCTATCTAAACTTCCATGTGATTGTTGAATATGAC
>NW_021407149.1:0-271 GCF_001605985.2 Dendrobium catenatum | reverse complement strand
ATCTCCCTTTCTCCCGCAAGCTCTCTCCCTCTCCGACTCCTGCGTAGCTCTTCGAGGCTGTTCGACTGTGCTCCTTCGCCGACTTTCCCTTCCAGTCGGACCGGAAGATACGACATTTCGATCGGAAGCAAGAACAGGGAGCTTGCCGACCGTGAAGATAACCTCCTACCTTTCGTGCGCTTCTTCCCTTCCCTCCTTCGGTGGTATTCCCATCCCGTTGGATCAGAAGTTGACGTTTTGATCGGAAGCATCAACAGGAGCTCGCTAGCTG
>NW_021407148.1:0-550 GCF_001605985.2 Dendrobium catenatum | reverse complement strand
GTTCTTTACATCTCTGTTTACTGGATTTTCTTTTATCATGCAGCTTGTTCTCCATTTTTATTTTTACTTCTCTGTTAAACCATCTCGATTTGAATTGCTGCCTGCCGTGGATTAACACAAGATTGTCTTCTCATTACTGTGCTATCCATTTATCAGGCCCTGTTATCCATCCTTGTTTCTATAGGAATCATCTCAATGTTAATTGTGTCAACTGCTGCTTCTCTTTTCAACTGCGTCTTATCCTGTTTCCTTTGCAGTATAACTGTGTGAATTATAGAATTAAAATGCTGCAGCTGGATATCCTATATATTATTCTGAAGCTGTGTAATCATCGGACTTTTGCTGCTTCTATGTGGAAAATCTTTTACTGTTATCGCATCTACACATCTGTGGTCTATTGTCTTAATTTCATCAATGATGTGATAAAAATTTTCACTTCTATCTTGGTTTTTTGGAGGTTTCATTGCAGGTGTTATTCCAATCTCATCTTTATCACCTGCTTTGTCCCTCAGGTATGTCTCTTCTGGTTATTTTTTGTGCTGTATTCCTT
>NW_021407147.1:0-225 GCF_001605985.2 Dendrobium catenatum | reverse complement strand
TTTCATAATTATTTTGAAATAATAATGTTACCTCTCTAATAATTTAAAAGACTGACTCAATTTTTGGACTCCGCTAGTTTCAACACCAGAAAATAGCGGGCAATTGATACGTTACAAAAAATCACCTTTATTAGGCATAAATCTTAATACATATATGATTTAGAAACTTTCAAAATTAAATTTAGGATCATCTAAATTCCTATTTAAGCAAAATTATAGTCAAAT
>NW_021407146.1:0-283 GCF_001605985.2 Dendrobium catenatum | reverse complement strand
CAAAAAAATACCGAATTTGTTCTAGAAAAAACTCGGTATTTTTTTGTCTAACTCGGTATTGGTCTTCAGAGATCGGTATTCCTCGTTATTACCAAATAATACCTAGCAATACCAAGCAAATACCGAGTTTTTTGGCTGGATTTTAGTGCCGGAACTTCCGGTCGGAGGACCTAATAATTGTTCCTTATTTTTAGGTCCGGTGTCCGGACCTAAAAATTTCGTGTGGCTGGGGGTCGTTGGAGGCGACGACATGCAGTGGCTGCTAGAGAACATGGAAGGCCGG
>NW_021407145.1:0-242 GCF_001605985.2 Dendrobium catenatum | reverse complement strand
AATTAGGTTATGTTTAGCAAGTTGTCAGGGAAGAATTTCCCCCCTTTTGTGCTTCATGTAATTGTATTGGGCATGTGATGGGTGATTGTTATCCTCACCTCTCTTCTGCCTCGCCTAATGTTACTCCTAATGTTTTTAAACCTGTTAATGTTATTGTTAACTGTGAAGGGAATTTGGATCATTTTGCTATCCCTTCCTTGCTTCCTGTTGTGCTTACCATCAATAGGGTGGTTAATGCTGAT
>NW_021407144.1:0-256 GCF_001605985.2 Dendrobium catenatum | reverse complement strand
TAATTTTCAAACATATTTCCATCCACCTCCTCCCCTCGGCCGTCCAGCCCTGTTTTCTCCTGTGAAGCGCCGTCACCGATAAAAACACAGTCCACCTCCTGCGGCAAGTCAAGAAACTGATCTATTTCCTCTAAACAGTTCTTCATCATGTCTCGATCTGATTTCTCCGCCGCCGAGCTTTTCCCGCATCCTTCTTCGCCTCCGACTATGGGCAACATCGAGGCCGATGTATTATTTACAGCACCAAAGCGGTGAA
>NW_021407143.1:0-264 GCF_001605985.2 Dendrobium catenatum | reverse complement strand
AAACATGTTAGAATACCTATTAACAAGCAGTGTGTGATGTGAACCAGTTTCGATACATAATTAAAGATTTATTTTTGTAAGCTGCAGAAATTATACCTGACTGTATGTGGCGCTGCCACTTAAAAGCTTATAAGCAAACGGTCCCGTTTAGTTTCCGATCATTAAGCTCCAATGTACCTCGCAAGAAAAAAAAAACAACAGAGAAATATATATATGAGCGTAGATGCCATTCAGAAAAGAAGTGCAGGTAAATAATACAAAATA
>NW_021407142.1:0-2449 GCF_001605985.2 Dendrobium catenatum | reverse complement strand
GGAGCCGAAGAACCCTCTCGTGCAATCTTACACCACCAGCAAAGCAATGAAGCCGAACAGCAACGACGCCAAGTAAATCTTCGTCTAGCGAATTCATAACCCGCTCGATACGAGCGGGTTTCTAATTCCCGCAAAACAGCCTCCTTATTACACGCCTAATGCATCAGATGAGTTCCTTTTGTTTGCTCAAAATTAACCAAACAGCCTAATTTAATAAATACATGTATTTATTTTACTTTACACTCCTAATTCAGGCAACCAAACAGACCCTACATCCATTTAGCTATGCATTCTTTTTTCAACAGACCAAATGGTCCCTTAGTCTAACTTGTTTCCACTATGCATTTCCATTTCACTTCTAATACTCTTTCTATATCATCGTATTTTTTCATGAGAAAGCGATGTCATCTTCCTTGTAGTGCTTATTTGGCTTTGTTTGGGATAGTTTCTAACTGCTTTCCAAAGCAACTTTTTACTACAAAATTTTTTTTTGAAAGCGATAAAATAGCATTGGTCTAGAGTTGTCTCAACCGAAGCCTTACTCTAATCAAAGCAAGGCGCTTGCCTCATTACTTGGCATCTCAAGGCAAGATGCTCTCCTAGGCTGTGCCTTTTTTATGGTTCTCCTAAGAAATGCTAAGATCTTGAGCCCACATCGTTCAAGGCCTTCCACAACATTGGTTTAGACATATACAGTGAATGACATAAAATACACCCAAAAATTAGAAAGGAAAAGAGGAAAATCAAAAGTAGTAGGGATAAAAGTCATGCAAAAATATTTGCATAGAATAAATTTAATATATCACATAACATTCAATAGGAACCAACCAAGAACCGATCCCAATTAGTTGGAATAAAGCTAATGATGATTATTATGGTTATCAACCATCTAAAGAATCACTATTAAGATGTCTCATAAACCAATATGAACCGCAGAGAAAGTTTGCTTGAATATTATAATTTTTAATGAAATATAAAAAACAATTTGTACCAGAGAAAATTATATTTTCTAAAGTAGGAAAATACTTACAGTTGCTGTGGTATCTGCTGCACGTGGTTGTACTCCTTTTAAACCAACAACCCTGCAAAGCCAAGGTACAGTTAAGTATTAGAACACAAAAAAAGAAGCAAGGTTGATAAATTGAAGCGAGACTGCTACTATAATTGTTTTAATAATAATGATAATAATCTATTTGGGTGGATTTTGATTCCAATCGTAACAAGATATAAATATTGTAGCATGCATTTAGGGAGTCAAGCTCTACTGGCAATGTTCTTGAGAGGCGTGCAGTTCCTGCTGGTTTGCTTTCACTATCTCCAGGTTTTCAGTTGTTTTGCATATGCGGCTTTTTTGGGGTAGCATGAAATTAGGTCAATAAATTGGAAATGTTTATCTTATGAAATTAATTTAATCTTCAATTCGTACTAGTCATGTGCAAAACTTATCTACTAGCCTAACATAAGAAATATATAAATAGTGATCTGAGGCATCTAATTCATAATTTTTTTCTTGAATAAAATTCCTCCAAAATTTAATCTAGTGAGTGCAAATTGGATGTGCAATTCCTTCAAGCAAAGAAGAAGTGCGACTACCTGATTCTAAGGAAAATCATCTCATTGTACTAAGGCCTAATTTTTTAAAAATTAAGAAATGCCTAGTGCAAATTGGATGTGCAATTCCTTCAAGCGGAGAACAAGTGCGAATACCTGATTCTAAGGAAAATCATCTCATTGTAATGAGACCTGATTTCATCTCACCATGTGCAATTCCTTCAGAAAACATTTGTGTTTGTGTTCGCCATGTGTTTAACACAGACATGCTTTTCGCGCCCCTTGACACATGTTAAAAACACTAAAAATTTTGTTAGATGTGTTTTCTCTCAAAACTATAGTCAAAAGTAGCAATGGCATGCCCTAACATGGTTAGGACGCACCCAGACATAATTAGACAATCCACGGGATAATTGAGGCAGACGATGCTAGCGAACCGTGTTTTTTACTAAATAAAATAGCTCTGTATCCAAATTTTTCTCGATGTGGTCAAAGCTACGTTGAAGAGGACACCGATTTAGTGGTGATGATCGTGGCGCCATTGAAGATGATATTGGTTCAATGATTATGATCTTTGCAACTGGTCTCATTGATGATACATCAATGTGTTCATATTTTGTCCGATTATTTTAAAGATTATATGCCCTTTTTTAGTTTTAACATTTTGTGAAGATAATATAATACTAACAATGATAGAGTAATGTCTATTTATTAATGCTAATGTTGATATGTTATTGATAATTAAATATACTTTATGAAATATTAAAATGAAAATATAATTAAACCAACGCTAGTTTTTGTTTTGCTGACCTTAAGTTTTCATGTAATAAATGTGACAAAATACTTCATTGTCATGCTTTTTAAATTAAAAATATTAGCATTAGGTATTTTGATTATA
>NW_021407141.1:0-1045 GCF_001605985.2 Dendrobium catenatum | reverse complement strand
TGGATAGCTGAGCATAAGCCATTACCAACCCATAGCTCCAAAAAAACCTAATAAAAAAACACCCTTTCACTCTTTCAGGCATCCAGAAATAGTCGCACAGCCATTCCCACTATTTGGCATTGACTGGTAAACTGAACTACATGCAAAATTAAGCTGTTGCAGGATGAACTGGAATTAAAAATGGATTGAGCTTCACCAATTAAAATAAATAAAAACTGAATTTTAAGATGCAAAAACATGTAGAGTGTATTCACTTGAGATCACACAACCTTACTGGCAACAAGTCCAGGTGAGGGAGCCTCAAGAAGGCTACAACGAAGCATCCAAGTTCTCCAATGTCAGTAACTGTATTTGCTTTCATCGGTAAAAATGTTCATCACCTGGTATTCCGAGATTTCTCTTCTTTCCCTTCATAAATGAATGAATAGCTCTTCCTTCTCATATTCATAATCCTTGTAACCTGAAAGTCGAATGAGATTATCTTCAGCAAAGCGCGAAAAATTGGTCAAAAAGGAACTCAACTTTCTAACGTGTACATCAGCGGCAAATTATTAGGTGCGGACACCGAATAGAGAGAATCATCCGGATTTATCTCTGTCTACAATAAAAGTGCAGTCAAAGCACAACTGCTACAGTAACTGCGCTTTTACAGTAAACATAGAGAAATCCGGATGATTCTCTCTGTCCGGTGTCCGAACCTAATAATTTCTTGTACATCAGCTAAAGCCGCGAGAAAAGACATTTTTTTTTATTTCTTAAGAAATGAATGAACTATTAGCACAATTAGTTAAGAGTGAGATACAAGAAATTATTAAGTTAAAAAATGTATTTTATAAAAAATGTGATAAAAATGAATACTAGTTAAATTTTATAATAATGAAGGCAGCAAGAAAAATTCAAGTGAACAAAATGTCAGAAGGAAATTAAAATAAAAAGTCTTTATTAAAGTCATGAAAGACAGCATTCTTGATAGCATCAATGTTATTAGCAGGCTATAGTGCTATTAATTGTTTGCACATTCAACTCTTTTATAGCCTCTTCAGCA
>NW_021407140.1:0-208 GCF_001605985.2 Dendrobium catenatum | reverse complement strand
TTCTGCCCTTAAGAGTGAGGTAAGGAAAAGCTTAACTCTGACCAATCCTTCTATGTTAGTACAATTAGGCCTTTCAAAAGTACCCTCTCCCACACCCACACACCCACCCAAAATAGAGACAAAGAAAAGATAAAAAGGTTTTTTCCATTCAATTTTTATTTTTATTTTAGCTTGGCTAAGTTTAATGCTCCAACCAGACAAATGCATT
>NW_021407139.1:0-215 GCF_001605985.2 Dendrobium catenatum | reverse complement strand
TTAAGGTATACTGTATTTTTAAATTATCGGCCAGGACAATCCAAGGATCGTCCTGGACGAAATTACCAAATTATGCCTTAATTGATCAGGAAATCAAGGGAGCATTAATGGTTGATTGATACGATCACATCGGCCAGGGTGATCGCATGATCGGTCAGGACGATCGCATGATCGGCCCGGACGATGGCCTGGACGATCTATATCGGCCAGCTCAA
>NW_021407138.1:0-927 GCF_001605985.2 Dendrobium catenatum | reverse complement strand
TGATTAGTGGTATTTTTATTTTTTCAATAATACATCAAACTATGTTATAATTTTAAATGGAAGCATGTTAATTATTTTGAGCCCTAATTTGAAAGAGGTGTACAATGGCTTGTCCTCCACCACCCCTGATTTCTCTAGGGCCATTTAATACAATCTCAGGTCATATTTGAATTTACAAGAAATTTGCTCATGTTTCAACCTAATTTCTTTTAAATTCATTTTTAATTCATGCTAGATCCATTTAAAACAATTAAACCTCTAATGGAATCAATAAATAGAGCTTGACTATGGGTGAAGTGAAATTAATTAGGTATAATATAAGTGTTTAGCTAGGACAATTTCATGTGATCTTCCTCATTATCTTGTATAATCATCTCTTAGGCATTTCTTGAATTGCATTCAAATTTGACAAGTGAATGCAGTGGTATGTGATTCCCTTACCATAGCATTTCAGAAAAAATGATATGGAGAAGTTTTCCTTAGGTGATTTTTCAAGCGTTTGGGTTATGAATTAACCCAAATGCTTGAGAATTCACCCTTTCCAATGCACTTATATTTAGGTCATATGATTGATGTGGTGTGATTATTCATATGCATATGTCTAAGGATTAGATGAACCAACTTTCAAACCTATTCAAATATTAGTGTCATTTAAGAGCAAAAATTAAGGATAATGTCTAGGAATTTAGGAAAATCATAGAAAATTAAACATGCAATCCAATAGGGGCAAAACTTAAGACATGCGAACTTAGTGACATGACACCTTAGATCCAAATTTCACTAAATTTTGAGATTACTAGGTGAAAAAATTAAGCAAATTAAAAATCAGCCCCACAAAGGGATCCAAAACTTTAAAAATATAATAAATCTAATTTAAATCCAAAAAATACAAATAATCTATCAAATTTCTCATAATTTAACCTTATT
>NW_021407137.1:0-228 GCF_001605985.2 Dendrobium catenatum | reverse complement strand
AAAGAAGTGTCCTATGATTTATGAGTTGAGTTTAAAAGGAATTCTAAGAAATAAAAGAAAAAAATTATAATTTGTATACAAATAAATCTTTTTTTTTGGATTTATTTTGTTGTTGTCTATTTTTAATTATTTTTTATGCATTGCAATGAATTCCAATTATTTTTTATTAATTTATGATTTGTGCATGAGAGATTCTTAAATCCATTAAATATTATGCATACTTTATGG
>NW_021407136.1:0-1360 GCF_001605985.2 Dendrobium catenatum | reverse complement strand
TTATATAGACGATAGACATATAATATTAATATTTTAAATCTTAAATATATAAATAACATGAAATAAAGTGATATGCATGTAAATTTCCCTATTATAAAACAACATAGCTCATTTATCAAACCTTTTTCTTTTACCACTAAGCTTTCACTTTACTTATGAAAGCGATCGAAAGCAGCTAAGTCGAAAAGCTTCTGCGAAGCGTGGAGTTGAAGGATCCATTACCTCCTCCTCCTCCATAATTGACAAAGCTAAAAATCTAGATCTCGAACGTCAAGATCAGATCGGCCGTTCACAAATCAACAATTAAGCCCGATCACCGATCCGTCGCCGGCCGATACACCCACCAAGCATCCGGCGGTCGCCTCAACGTGATGCGTGAAAAACCTCAAAACCCTAACCCTACCCTTCACCCTCATCCTCGAACGTACCTCCATGATCCCCGCCATCGGTGGCGTGGCCGCAATGGGGAAAGAATCGACGGAGAACTTTCCCCCGATGTTCTTGGTTCGGCCGCCGTCGATCTCACCGGCGGGGATGTAGATGAATCCGACTTGGTTTCCGGCGTAGATTAGCTGCAGCGAGCTGTCGTAATGGGAGAAGGCGGCGCGGTTAGGGTTTCGAACGACGGCGTATTGCGCGAAGGTGAAGCTCACGGTGCCGTTGCCGAAGGAGAAGCCGGGGATCTGGACGGCGGAGACGTGGATCGTGGGGGAGCGGGGCCGGAAGAGGAAGAAGAAGGTGATTGCAAGCGCGATGGTGACGAGGACGAGGAAGCAGGTGGCGAGGGCGCAGGAGGAGAGGATTTTGCCGCCGCCTCCGGCCGAGGTGGCGTTGGGTCGGCGGAGTGGAGGAGGGAAGGGGTTTGTTGGCCGCGGCGGAGGGAAGCGGGAAGGAAATTTGTCCATGGACGTCGGTGGCGGGATCCCCATGGGTTGTTCTTCGTTTCCCAGTCTTGTATTGAGAGTCGACTGAGAGAACGGAGAAGGTGAAAATTGGGAAAGAATGCAGGGAAAATAGGCACAAAGCGATATACTAAGAGGGAGCAGGAGGGGCCGTAGGGCAGTTGAAGAGGGGGAATTAGAGGGTTTAGTCGAGCTAAAATAGGCACTAATGTAATGTGGCTTGAGTTTAATTAATTAATTAAGTTTAAATTTGAGCTTAATTTTGTAATTTTAAATTATCCATTCATTTGTTATAAAACATAAATAATAATTTTATTTAAATAATGGGTGTAAGTGAGTCAAATCTACTCGATGTATTTGATTTGATAAATGACTCGTGAGTCAAGCTCGATAAGTTAAGAATCAAGCTGAGCTAGCATTGACTCGACTCATTAACTTGCTAGCAAGCTCTAAAAATA
>NW_021407135.1:0-395 GCF_001605985.2 Dendrobium catenatum | reverse complement strand
GAACACCAATAATCATGATCTTACATTTTAAAGGTAATAACATATAAAAATAATTATGAAAATAGAAAATTTCCATTCTCTTACACATTTGTGCACTGTATGTGTATATAGTATATGTATGCATATGGTACAATATGCTTGTAGATATGTCTTTGGGCTTATATGAGGGAATTTTCTCCTCACTTTTTCCTATCGATTTTATGTCTCTTTTAATTTTTTTGTCTGCTAGATATTGGATGCCAGTTTCTGATGAGAGCTAGTACTTCATTATTTTTATCTTTCTGATTTCTGATCAATGAATATTTGGCAGGGTCAATACAAGTCTACTTTAGTCTGCCCTGTGTGCCGTAAAGTTTCTGTTACTTTTGATCCATTCATGTACCTTTCATTGCCTC
>NW_021407134.1:0-207 GCF_001605985.2 Dendrobium catenatum | reverse complement strand
TTTAATGCAAGGACGACGATCATTCTTTAACTTTTCCCAAAGAAATCTAGTGAAGTTTTTAAAATCAATTTTTTTTAAAATCAGGTGCGTGTGTGGTTCCAAATTTTCTACGAGCGCAAGCCCTCGTAGTTAATTACATCGTAGGGAGACAAAAATCTCCTACAAAAACTCTGATTAAAATGGTGGCAGAATTTTGTTAGAGTTTCT
>NW_021407133.1:0-326 GCF_001605985.2 Dendrobium catenatum | reverse complement strand
GTTTGCATATGAAATGAGCGTACGAGCGCAGCTGAATAAGGGTGGTGAAGAATTTCTAATGGCTGCGATGAAGGATACATTTGAAAAACTCGATTTAGTTGTTTTTGGGAAGAGAAAGACATACAAGACTACACAGGATGGCAGTGTACAACTGAAAGACCCTCTAAAGCAAAGGCCTAAAGGCATATCCAATGCTAGGCTGAAAAGCCACTGGGAAAAGAAGACAAAGAGTATGATATTTTATTTTCTGAATAATTTTATTTATTGCCTATTTTGACATATTGTTATAAATTTTTTTAACAGGGAAACCACCAATGAAGAAATAC
>NW_021407132.1:0-544 GCF_001605985.2 Dendrobium catenatum | reverse complement strand
TATACATAAAATTATCTAAACTATATATATCTAATTTCCTTTAGGATATTCTTCCATGATAAGTAAGGAGCATCATATTTGCTCCTTATGATGTCCCAAATCTTATGGGTAGGTGGCCTTGAGAGATTAAAGCTGCATGTTAAATTTTTTATCAATAATATATAATATATCAAATTATAATAAACTTAACAAAATAAACTGAACTTATATATTGCCCTTATGCTCAATGTATAGACACTTATCTGCTGCAACTGCAGGATCCCCAGCACTAATCTATGCTGGTGTAGATGGTCTATCGTGTTATAGCTGCACAAGATATTGATAATAATAGGGGTGGGGGTAAGGAGGGTAAGGGGTGGTGGATGGGCCAGTTTGTGATGTTAGTGGGGGGTAATATAGATAGAATGGAGCTGCATGTACCTAATCTGGAGAGAAAAATTGAGGACTCATCGATATAGGAGGGATGTATATAGGAAATAGTGGTGTTACACCAACAACATGTGGATCTGACTAGCCCTGACCCTGCTAACTAGGGGACTATTAT
>NW_021407131.1:0-339 GCF_001605985.2 Dendrobium catenatum | reverse complement strand
AAGATCCCCCTCACAAGATCCTCTCTCTCTCCCTCTCTCTCTCTCTTTCTCTCCTCAAGGTCTTCTCTGGTCAAGGAAGCAGCAAAAGATTGTTCAAAATGATGAACATGAGCCCTTAAATAGAAGAGCTTCAAAGGAGCTCATTAATTGTAAGTTGCCGACAATATCGTCTAGGCCGATATGGACATCGTCCTGGCCGATCAGTACAAATATCAGAAAATCAGCCAGCCATCGCCCTGAATGCAAACTGGACGATTTAAAATTGGCTTGATCATCCCGGCTGATCTCATGATCGTCTCGGCCGATCAGTTCAAACCAGAGGAAAATCATCCAGAGCAA
>NW_021407130.1:0-222 GCF_001605985.2 Dendrobium catenatum | reverse complement strand
TGCATGCACCTAGGACGACCCTGGCTTGGTTCGCCACCTAGGTGGACCTTGGTGAATTGTTACTCTTTTCTAATGAATTTTCTTTTGGTTAAAAAAAAAAATCTTTATTAACTTATAAAATTATAAATTTATTTTACAATTAGTGTAGTACATAAATAATTATTATTTTTCAATTTTATTTATCTTTGATATGTCATCACAAAATTAGCTTGATCAGGCACG
>NW_021407129.1:0-201 GCF_001605985.2 Dendrobium catenatum | reverse complement strand
ACATCAAGTGTCAATGGTTGGAAGATATGGATATCAAATGACAGTTGGTATTGGGTGATGGGAAATTATGGATATTGATGTTGGTTGACGATCAATATTGATTGATGGACAATAGTGAATATAAACATTGATTGATGGTTGAAATCGATTGTCAACATATGCTGGATGATGATGAGTATTGATGTCAATTGACAGATGATC
>NW_021407128.1:0-480 GCF_001605985.2 Dendrobium catenatum | reverse complement strand
AAATTATATATCAGTAATAAATCATCGAAAAATTATCATGATTGGGCATGAATCTCGAGGCAAAAATCAAGTTGAAAATTTCAAAAATTAAATCTGGGATCATCTGAACTCCGATTTTAGCAAACTTACAGTCAAACTGAGCGTCTCGGAAATACAAACCCAATGACACCAAATTCAACTCAATCCAAGCCCAAATGAGTCCAAATTAAGGACTCGAAGCACTGTTGGAAGGTTCGAACCATAATTTGGATTACCAAATGGTTTCTAAGTGTGACATGCTTACATTAGAATCGAGCGGCTTGACGAGACGAATCCAACGAGCCCAAGATCGCCATATTCCAATATCATTAAAACCTTCAAATGTCTGACGAACGGTCCACTATCAAAGATTCAATATCGGCCGTCCATCCAAACTACTCCATATTTTCCCTTGATCCTCGTCCTATTTATTGGTCATACCACTATTAGAAAACTATAAAT
>NW_021407127.1:0-491 GCF_001605985.2 Dendrobium catenatum | reverse complement strand
TTAAAAATTATTAAAAATCTCAAATCTTCTCCAAACAGTTGGAAACACTTTCTCTGGTCATTCCTGACCTTCGAGGGTGATTCCAATCAGTTTGGAGCTGATTTGGAGCAAAACAATAAAAAAGCCCTTTATTAGGAAATTTAGAAAATTCCAATAAATACCCCGATCTTTAGAAATCCATAACTAATTGTAAAAAATTCCAAATTAGGCAAACTCACTTGCATTAGACTTCAATTAGGATCTAGTATTTATTAAAAAATTGATGTTTCCAGAAACTGGCCTAGATTAGAAAGTCAACATTTTGGTCAATCGTAGTTCATTTTGGGCCCAAAATTTAGAAAATTCATAACTTTGCCTAAAAAACTCCAATTCCAGCCTACTACATGTCTAACTACTCCTCTTAAGGTCTAGTATTTTTCTAAGGTGTTAGAAGACCTAAACCTTATCTATTTTCCATAGTGACTTTTTGGACCCTTAGCTTAGTTCCTAGG
>NW_021407126.1:0-233 GCF_001605985.2 Dendrobium catenatum | reverse complement strand
TAATCCCTAATCTAACAATGAGAGTTAGGATGCATCGAGGTGCGCTCAAATCCTACGATTACTAAGCTTAAGCAAGAGCAAGGCGGAAGAGTCCGTCGTGACTGCAATCAAACCACGGAGAGTTTAGACTAAAAGGAATAAGATGCAAGGAAAAAGAGAAACCTTCGTTAGGGAGAGGTGGAGATCCTCCACTCGATGCCTACGAAGTGTTCGTCGATAGCTTCCACCAAAGT
>NW_021407125.1:0-370 GCF_001605985.2 Dendrobium catenatum | reverse complement strand
TTTAAATCAGCCCTTCCAGCCAAGATCATCTGGGTTTCCTGGATGATTAAAATAGAAAGTTTGTTCTAATCATCAAGGATGATGTGGATATCATCCTAAATGTTTAGTTCAAAATAAGATAATATCATTCAATAGATAGTTCATGACGTCCAGGAGATAAATTGGGACCATAAAAATATATAACTAATCATCTAGTATGATGTTGAGATAATCTTATATGAATAGTTTAAAAATAGAATTTTTGTTCATTCAGATGGTTTGGGATGTCTAGGAGATTTAGTAAAAACCATTATTTTTCTTATATATCCTATTGTACGATTCTACGATCATCTAGAATGATATGATCAATCAATCTAATCTTAATTACTCT
>NW_021407124.1:0-224 GCF_001605985.2 Dendrobium catenatum | reverse complement strand
GAGTTGCTTAATTGTGGTACAGATTGTGTGTGTTGATCTGTGGTTGAGATGATTGAGATGTGGTTTGTGCTTGTTGGGATATTCTTGGTGGTGTTATGATAGTCTGGGATGTGTTTGTTGTTTGAGTTGTGGGTATAGTCTGTGATATGTGGTGGGAAAAATTGTGTATCACCAGGTAGATTTTATAAATTTCTCCTATTTTATAATCGAATATTACATTGAGA
>NW_021407123.1:0-588 GCF_001605985.2 Dendrobium catenatum | reverse complement strand
AATCGTCCAGAACTCTTTTCAGAGCGATTTTATGGACGATAATCTATGATTTGAACTAATCGTACAAGACGATTTATAATTGTCCTAGATGATAAGAACACTTTTCTTCTATTCGTCCCAGATCGTCCCGGGTGATTGGGCTCAAATTACACTGATCGTATAGGACAATATTAATATCTTCCTGGATGATAATGTCGGCAACTTGTAATTAATGAGCTATTTTTGAAGCTATTCTATTTAAGGGTTATTGTTTAACGTTTTGAACACTCTTTTGCTGCTGTCTTGACCTGAGAAAGCCTAGAGGAATGAGGGAGAGAGAGAGAGGATCTTGTGAGGGAGATTCATATGAGTTGCTCCAAGCATTTTTCCTCTTCTTCTTCCACTAGAGTCTCTTGTCCTTGGAAGGGTTGGGAAAGGTAAGCTTCAGCGATTGATCAAGGTTCTTTGCCTGCTTCAGGAGGAAGAAAAAGGAGTTGGGTTCTCTGCCTTGGTGGGGTGGCAAAAAGGTGTTACAGATCTAAGGTTTATGATTTTGATGATAGCAAACATTCTTTATTTCTCTATGATTTCCTTATGTGCTAACGTTTC
>NW_021407122.1:0-425 GCF_001605985.2 Dendrobium catenatum | reverse complement strand
ATTTACATGTTTGCCACGAACTTCGATCTTTGCACAAATCGCTAAGTTTCATCACGACTTCTTGCATCGGCGTTATCAATATAGCTTGCATTGGTGAGCTCTATCATGGCCTCCTTTCACTGTTCCATTGGATTCCCTTAGAGCTCTGTTGCAACTTCTTGCACCAGCGCCATCGATGCCTCGCCCTAGCTAGCTTCATCGTAACTTCATTTTCCCTACATTATTATTATTGATGTCTTGCCCTAATGTGCTCCATCTCAATCAGAGAGTTCCGTCTAATAATGGAACTTTTATTTGGTTTGGTGAACGTACGCTCCTCTACGTTCGGCCACCAACCTTTTAGCGCCACGTAGCACGAAAAAAAGTCGCCGACCCGACCCGCTGTTTCTTGGGTTCTAGCGCGTGCGTTTTTTTAATTCCTTGAC
>NW_021407121.1:0-467 GCF_001605985.2 Dendrobium catenatum | reverse complement strand
GTTGCAAAGGTTTTGCTAAACCGGTTTAAAGGGATTTGCCAAGGCTGATTTCTGAGGAGCAGGCTGCCTTTATCCAAGGTAGATCCATTTCTAATCACTGCTGGTTGGGTCAAGAGATAATGCACAAATTCAAGACTTTTAAAGCAGCTAAAGGATTTCTTGCATTGAAGGTAGATATGGAACTGGCTTGTGACAAGATGAGTTGGAAGATGTTGGAACTTGTTTTGAAACATATGGGGTTTCCTGCTAGATTCAGTTCATGGGTGCTGAATTGTGTCCAAGGGCCAAGGTTTTCTATACTTATTAATGGACAACTTTCTGAAGACATTATAGCAAAATGTGGATTCCGTCAAGGATGTCTGTTGTCTCCATACTTATTTATCCTTTGCTCGGAGTTGCTGTTGGCCAACTTTCATCAGAATTTCAAGGAGTTGGGAGTTCCTGTCAAGGGGGGGGGGGGGCCCTTG
>NW_021407120.1:0-211 GCF_001605985.2 Dendrobium catenatum | reverse complement strand
AAATAGTTAATATAATTTTTAATAATTTTTTTGTTAAATCATTAAAAATACTTTAAATTTTATTCATTTTTATTAAATTTTTTAAAGCCGCCGGAAAATTAAAAAAGCCGCCGGAAAATTCGCCGGAAATTTCCGTGGCGATAAACAGCCGATAAATCACCGGAAAGCCGCCGGAAATGTGACCGCCGAAAAATTCCGTCGGAAATCAGTG
>NW_021407119.1:0-324 GCF_001605985.2 Dendrobium catenatum | reverse complement strand
GCTTCGATCTAGAGTACTCCGCACGTAATAATCTAACCTTCTTAGGGAAGTTCTTTTAGCCTTCTATATAGTGTTTTTTTCCTTATGGGCCGACCTTTGGCCAACTTGTTTCGGAGATTTTGAGTTTTTCTGGCTTCGTTTTATGGTATCAAATTGTTGTATTTTTGGATGTGGGTTCTTTGTTATTTGGCATGGCGAATAGCTCTCTTAAGAGAACTGATCGTGATTTTTTAGGTTATAAAAATGAATCTCGATCCTTTAAGAATAGGGCTGCAAATGAACCGAGCTGAGCCGAGTATGTGAGTGTTCATGTTTGTGTTCATT
>NW_021407118.1:0-364 GCF_001605985.2 Dendrobium catenatum | reverse complement strand
ATTCTTCTTTTTGATAAGACTAGAGAGGGAGTTGAAGATAAATTTGAAAAATCTTTTTGCTTTAGTCATGGATGTTATCACTAAACATTTGCTATAGGATATGCCTTGGTGCATGCTTTTTGTTGATGGTATTCGATCTTCTTGTTGATAAGACTAGAGAGGGAGTTGAATGTAAATTTGAAAAATCTTTTGGCTTTAGTCATGGATGTTATCACTAGACCTTTGCTATAGGATATACCTTGGGAGCATGCTTTTTGTTTATGGTATTCTTCTTGTTGATAAGACTAGAGAGGGAGTTGAAGGTAAACTTAAGTCCATATCTTTTTACTTTAGTCATGGATGATATTCTTCTTGTTATCACTAG
>NW_021407117.1:0-343 GCF_001605985.2 Dendrobium catenatum | reverse complement strand
GGACTGAGAAATTTGTGCTTGTGGAGAGTTTTACCAGATTCCTCCTGTGACAAGGGCAACCAGTTTTGCTCTACTAAGAGCTCCCCTCCTTTATCACTTTTTTTTTTTTTTTTTCACACAACATTTTTTTTTTTTTTAGGGGTAGTGGATGGTTTTGATAACCCAGACCACGTTCATTTCATGTAAATGAACTGGGGAGCACAACCATATAGAAATTAGTGTACAACTGAAATTATCATCAGGATAGAGGATCAACACTACCATATTTGACTAGCATGGAATGGTATGGACCCTGTATCCTATCTCAAAAAGAGTCTAAACCAATGACTCTAACATCCTTGAT
>NW_021407116.1:0-258 GCF_001605985.2 Dendrobium catenatum | reverse complement strand
GTGCCTAACAAGCTATGACATATGCCATGTACAGTCCACAATTGGCTATAATTAATGATGTAATTTTTAATTTTCTAATGTAACATTTCTTGTAGCCATTAGATGCCTATAAACAAAAGTTGAAGCAACACATTTTGGATCTTTCAAAGCATTATCGTTCTATTAGAAATTTTCAAAAATTTCTTTAAAGCAACTTTTTAGTACAAAAATTTAATACTTTAGTAGAATAAAATAAGCTCAATGTGAGTTTAAGGCTGA
>NW_021407115.1:0-316 GCF_001605985.2 Dendrobium catenatum | reverse complement strand
ATTCACTTTAAGGTAATGCACCTTTTTGCCTCCACCAAGTTTCAATTCATTCTTTCTCTCGTCCACTTTTACAACAAACAGACCTTTCTCTATTACCTAGCCAACATGAGTTTTAATTCCGACCACTCCTCCATAAGTTCTTATGTTTTTAAACAAAAAGTTGAAATCACCAAGCACGACATTGGTGCCTTTATAAGCTTAAGAACTGAAGGTTATAGAGCCCACTTCCTAATGAGTGAAGACACTTTCAAATGGTATGATATCAATAGGGTGATTAGGCAAAGTGGCCTAACATATCATGTTGCTAGAGTCTCCG
>NW_021407114.1:0-554 GCF_001605985.2 Dendrobium catenatum | reverse complement strand
TTTCTAAGACCTATTCGTCCGGGACGAAATTAAAAATAGTCCGGGACAATTTGCTCTCTGTAAGATTTTCGTCCAGGCGAAAATAAATTATTATACAGGACGATTTGGATGATTTGCTCTCTATAAGATTTTTGTCCAGACAAAAAATAAAGTATCGTACAGGACGATTTGCTATCTGTAAGATTTTCATCCAGACAAAATTAAATATCGTCCATGATGATTTGGTCTTTGTAAGATTTTCGTCCGGAAGAAAAAATTTTGTCCAGACGATACAACCGACTTAGGATGATTTTTTCTGTAGTTTTTGGAACCAACCTTGTAATAATCGTTCATACCGGATGAACTTGGTTCGTACGGGACGATCAGCTTGTACGAAAACATTTCGTAGACATATACAAACAGGTTCGTTTCGAGGCTTTTAAGTAATATCGTCCAGGACGATCCACGATCCTACGGGACGATCCACTGAGTACAGAATTAAAATCTTGCAGTTTTTGGGCAGTATTTCTTGTCTTTTGTAGAAATAGTCCAAATTAGACTACCACCCAATCTTT
>NW_021407113.1:0-598 GCF_001605985.2 Dendrobium catenatum | reverse complement strand
TTGGATAACATCTTCATTGGGAATCAAATCAAATACAGTAATTATGTGTAGCTAGATAACTAGATAAGCATCATGAAAAATCAAAGTACTTATATATAACTTCAATTATACAGGAATTAAAAATCAAAATTTCGGCAGATGAACTGATGAGGCGAAGAAAACAACGATAGAAGCAAAGAAATGGGCGGAAGAACGGAAGAAATGTCGAAGAAGACTTACCAGAGCACTTAGATTGATGAAAAATGAAGTCCTCGATCTCCAGTCACCTCCCCCGATTCAAGCTTCAAGAACAAAAAATCAAAACTGTCGGAGATGCAGAGCGAGTTCAGCGGGACAACAGAGCTAGTTCGGCGGAGCCGGAGCGGAGCGAGTTCGGGCCATTTGGCGGAGCGGAGTGAGTTCGGCGGAGCGGAGTGAGGAGCGCGTTCATTCTGAGCGGATAGTAGAGCGAGACAGCGAGTTCAGCGGGGACGCTGGGCAAATCTGAAAGAAAAATTTGATATTATGGCAAATTTTAACCTATTGAAGGGGCAAATTACCTAACAGCCCTTAGACTTAAAAGGATTTTACATTTTTTTAGGGGGGGGGGGGGGGGGGG
>NW_021407112.1:0-230 GCF_001605985.2 Dendrobium catenatum | reverse complement strand
ATAAGTTATGGATTTTTAGGTTGTATATTTTAGAATCTATTTGTAATTTTATTTGAGAATCTTTTTTATTAGTTTTGTTACTATAGAATCATAATCTTATTTGTGTTGAATTCATCTTTTTTTTTGAATTTAAAAATATCAAATTCTATTGGGTTATTCTATGTTATTGAGTTAACTAGTTGAGATTTTCTAGTGAAAATATTATGGGATTTTTTCCTTTCATTTGTTGC
>NW_021407111.1:0-954 GCF_001605985.2 Dendrobium catenatum | reverse complement strand
ACTTTCTGGCTTAAGTCCGCTCTTACGGCAGCCAAACATGAGTAAATATGTCTTAAGGTCTAAGTCTGCTTTTACGGCATCCTACTGACTTTCTGGCTTAAGTCCGCTCTTACGGAAGCCAATCCAGTTTAAATCTGTTTTTAGGTCTAAGTCTGCTTTTACGGCATCCTATTGACTTTCTGGCTTAAGTCCGCTCTTACGGCAGCCAAACCTGAGTAAATCTATCTTTAGGTCTAAGTCCGCTTTTACGGCATCCTACTGACTTTCTGGCTTAAGTCCGCTCTTACGGCAGCCAATCCAGTTTAAATGCATCTTTAGGTCTAAGTCCGCTTTTATGGCATCCTATTGACATTCTGGCTTAAGTCCGCTTTTACGGCAGCCATCCTGCTTAAATCTGTCTTTAGGTCTAAGCCCGCTTTTACGGCATCCTATCGACTTTCTGTCTTAAGTCCGCTCTTACGGCAACCAAATCTTATTAAATCTGTCTTTAGGTCTAAGTCCACTTTTACGGCATCATATTAACTTTCTGGCTTAAGTCTGCTTTTACGGCAGCCATCCTGCTTAAATCCGTCTTTAGGTCTAAGCCCGCTTTTACAGCATCCTATCGACTTTATGGCTTAAGTCCGCTCTTACGGCAGCCAAATCTGATTAAATCCGTCTTTAGGTCTAAGTCCTCTTTTACGGAAGCCAACCTGATTAAATCCGTCTTTAGGCCTAAGCACGCTTTTACGGCATTCTATCGACTTTCTAGCTTAAGTCCGCTCTTACGACAGCCAAACCTGATTAAATCCGTCTTTAGGTCTAAGTCCGCTTTTACGGCAGCCAACCTGATTAAATCCGTCTTTATATCTAAGTCCTCTTTTACGGCATTCTATTGACTTCTACTATAAGTCCGCTCTTACGACAATCAACCCTTTAATCTATCTTTAAGTCTAAGCCCGCTCTTATGGCATC
>NW_021407110.1:0-839 GCF_001605985.2 Dendrobium catenatum | reverse complement strand
TTATGAAGTCTAATGAGTAGGATGATCGCAATGAGAATAGGAAATGAATATCATATTAGCAAGGGCACAACATGTATGGGTGCAAATTTTTTTGTAGATGTGATTATGGAAGCACATTTTTACATAATATTTAGGGGCTGTTTGGTTGCCTGAAAAGAAAATACAGTGTAAAGTAAATGCAATGTAAAGTAAATGCAGTGCATTTTGAATACTTTGAGACTGTTTGGTTGTCTGCAAAATAAACACAGGAGAATTGTTTCCCTTGTTTGGTTAGGTAGAACCAGAGTAAAGTAAAAGCGAATTTTTTGTAATAATTTATTTTGACACCTCTAATTTGAGCTTAAGCTTAACTAATTAATTATGATGACTTGGGTGCGTTTGGGACGGCTGCAGCTGTCGGTAAAGCAGGTTGTGAAATTATTGTATAGAAAGCTGCTTTATGAAGTTGTTGTATATAAATCTTTATATTTTGTTTGTATAGTATAACTGTGGAGTTGCTGTGCTCAGCTGTGTAGGAACAAATTACATTCATACCCATATATATATTGAGATTGGAAGAAAATTTTTAAAAGATAATTTTTTTAAATGTATATGATAACCAACTAGCAGTTCTAAATCAAAATTATATCCCTTAATTTGGTACAACTTTTTATATATATTAAAGCTGCTTTAAAAAAAATTTAATGCTGTTGTAAAATATAAATTTTTAATAAAAAAATTGTAAGCTGTGAAAAACCAATGATAAAATAAAATTTATAATTATGATTTCAAAAGCTAAGTAATAAAAAAAATTTTTACATGCCTTAATTTTAATGCTTTTGATAAAATTTGAATAAAAT
>NW_021407109.1:0-791 GCF_001605985.2 Dendrobium catenatum | reverse complement strand
GGTTTCTCATAGGCTTCGTGCCCTTGAGAGTGAATTCTCTTAATTTTAGGCTTTGAAGGCCTAATACGAATATATTAAAAACAAATATTCTGGTCGCCACGGCCACGTATTTGTTTGTTGGTTCGAACCTTGTCAACTCCTATTGATCCATATATAAAGATCAGGTTTGAACTTGAATTCACTTGTCAACCCGCGCAGCATCCCTAGGCGTCACGTGTGTACCAACAACACGCTCGCCAAGGCCCATGCGGGTTTGGGGGCATTTTATAATTAAACCCTATCGACTCCTTTTTACCTATTAAGAAGGATCGGGTTTAAAATTTGATAACCTGCGCAGCATCCCTAAACTTCACGTGTGTACCAATAACACGCTCGCCGGGGCCCATGTGGGTTAAGATTGCATTTTTCCCTTTAGTGTACCTATGTGTATATAAATTACAGTGCACGTGCAGAGGTACTTTAAATATTTGTAGACGCCTTCTGTCTGCATGTACGGAGGTTGCAGATCCGGTGGCGCATTGTAGCAGCTTCTGGATCAGTGGTTTGCTGCTTCGTACAGGTAGACTGTCGTGCACTACTCGTCTGCAGGTGGATCGCAGTGCACTAACTAATCTCCTACTTTATTGTAGATGCTCGCATCCATTGTAGTTCTTTCGTAGTGGAGCTCCAGTAGAAGCTCGTGGGAGCTTGTATCTGTCGTATTCTTTATGCACTTTGTTGTAGTATCTGGCTCACGTAGTACATCTGCCACTGTTGTATGTAGGTAGATAGATGTTTTCCTTCACATACTG
>NW_021407108.1:0-337 GCF_001605985.2 Dendrobium catenatum | reverse complement strand
TGGCCTGACCTGGGTTGAGCCCAAATCGACCCGAATCAAGCAGGATTCGATCAACCCGAGCCATCTTTTAATCCAGATCAAATTTGACCCAATTGCCACTTGCATTGGGTGCACCAGACCCAGGCCTGCCTCCCATACCGAACCCAGGGTCTGTCCTGACCTGGATCGAGCTCAATTCGACTCAAACCAAGCAAGTTTGAGCCCAACCGAGCCACCAGATTGACCCCAGCTTCCCCAGGCCAATTCGGCTCCACTCTCAGCTCCAGTGGGTCCCCATCGGCCTTCCCAGGTCAACCTGACCCAGACCATGGCCGGCGGCGGTCGGAACCAATGGAGA
>NW_021407107.1:0-374 GCF_001605985.2 Dendrobium catenatum | reverse complement strand
TTCACGTCTCTTTTCACTAATTTGGTTGAAACGGGCGTGAAAACTTTAAAACACGCGGGTATATATTTTAGAGTAAACTTTTGGCCGATTAGCTACTGTACACAGAACGTTATACAATATTTAGGGTTTACGAAAACTTCCGTGAAGCGTTCAAGGCGATGGATGAGAAGATTCCTTCTAGTACTTTGGAAGAGTTTTGATGATTTCAACGAAACATTTGGCACTTATACTTTGGATGATGAATTTTCTTATTTTTTACAAGTAATTTCTCATCCATCTTCGTCTGATCCTCTCATATTTTTTTGTACCGAACATTCTGATAAGTCGGTACTGCTCAGTATTTATATGTAACTAGAATTTTAATAACTAGGTAC
>NW_021407106.1:0-256 GCF_001605985.2 Dendrobium catenatum | reverse complement strand
AGAATGTCGTGGGGACATTTTCTGGATGCTGAGCGTGATGCAGCGGTAGTGGGAGGAGCTGTCTCAACAGTAGTAATCAGAATAACATAAATGTAGCAATCATATGCCATATTTTATTTTAATTATTTAAACGGCTTATGTGTAGCTTCTTTTATAGCAACTAAATCCTATTAATGCTGAACAATATTACCATTTTTTGGGACATAAGTAATAACCTGGGCGTTTTATCATGGTTATAATATGTCAATTATTCTCT
>NW_021407105.1:0-421 GCF_001605985.2 Dendrobium catenatum | reverse complement strand
AGTGCTACTCTCTATTCACAACTATATGACAAGTTTATATTTAGCCAGCTATTGTTACCTTAAGGAATAAGGGGGGCTGATAAGGAAGCTTGATAAATTACCCAACTTATGCAAATGCCGGATCAACTATCCACCCTCTCTGCTCCACTACAACAACCTCAATTTTTTACTTTTTCATCTACACCGTTTGGTCTATGTTGTTTTCATCAGCTAGGTTAATCTCTCACTACCTTCATCATATATACATAAATTTTAATTGTCTTTTGGGTTAGATAGAGAAGATGAACAGTAAGATATTGTGCTTCCCTTTAATATTGTTATCTCTCTGTTTTTGTTGAGTTTTTTAATACAGCAACCATCCGGTGATCAATTGAACAATTCCAATATTTATCTCGAAAATGAGTTTAGATTTTAGTTTAAA
>NW_021407104.1:0-472 GCF_001605985.2 Dendrobium catenatum | reverse complement strand
CACATGCCAGTGCTTCAGAAGAAGAAGAAGAAGAAGTAGGAGCGCAGACTTCTGCACCTCAGTCAGACTATCAGAATCTGATTGAAAGATTTGATAGATTAGAGACTCCTGTTGATCAAAGGTTTGATCAATTTGATGCTCAACTTATGCAGCAGCAACAAGACATTGGTATCATTAGAAATTAAGTACATGAAATCAATACCATTGTAATGTTGATGGCCTCCTACTTCAACCTTTTCGGTGGCATTCCACCTCCTCCTCAAGAACAGTAGAGATGAATTTCTGTGTGTTTGTTGTACTCGTGTTTTTTTAGAATTTGTTATGTTAGTGTTTATGTTAAGTGTTTGTTTTTATGATTGTTTTTTTTTTTAAGTTAAGTGTATTTTGTTAATTGTCTTTAGATATTATGAAATGTGTAATACTTTCATTAATATTAATGCATTTCATCCTTGTTTCAAAGTTGATTTGTTTT
>NW_021407103.1:0-1052 GCF_001605985.2 Dendrobium catenatum | reverse complement strand
CTTCAGGCGGCAGGAAGAGCTCCGGCGGTGGTCGAGGAGGTGAGAAATCTCCTTTTCCCCTTTCTCATCATCTTCTTCTCTCTCTTCACTTGAGCCCCCTTTGTGTAGAATGACGGCTCTATTTATAGTTTTTCTGGAGTGGCGTGGCTCGTAAATAGGTGTGAGATCATGGGCGAATTTGGAGTGGTTTGAATGGACGGCCGATATCGAATCCTTTGATTATGCACCATTCGTTGGACATTCGTAGGCCTTAATGATGTCAGAATACGGTGATCTTGGGCTCGTTGGATTCGTCACGTTGAGCCGCTCGATTCGAGTATAAGCTCGTTAAAATCAGAGACCGTTTGGTAACTCAAATTGTGCTTTGAAGCTTCCAACAGCGCTTCGGGTCCTTGATTCGGACCCATTTGGGCTCGGATTGGGTCGAATTTGGTGTCGTTAGATTTGTATTTCCGAGACGCTCAGTTTGACTGTAAGCTCGCTGAAATCGGAGTTCATATGCTCTCGAATTTAATTTTTGAAGTTTCCGAACTGATTTTGCCTCGAGATTCGTGTCCAATCAAGATAATTTTTGCATGACGTATCAAGTAGAATTCTCAAGGAGGCGAACCTTAGAGAGTAGACATAGAGATCGATCCATTATAAAAAAACATTTATTTATAATAATTAAACAACTTGCAATTATTAATGCTTTAATTCAAAAACTGTAGCACTAAACCATCTCATACGCCCACTTTACTTCTTATTTTTAAAATTGTTTTTCAAATAATTAATTAAGTAGTTTCCAAAATTATTAAAACAGCTTTAATCTGAAAACTGCTATCAATCAAAAAACCTCTTTCAACTAATCAATTAATTTCTTTTTTTGGGGACATTTAGGCCATTTAAGGCAAACTCACACACACAACTCATACACATAAACTCGAACCCTGAACCTCTTAGTTGGAAGCCTAAGCTCTCAACCAATAGGCCAAGGAGAGTTGTGTAACTTCAACCTTTCATTTCATATTGGCTACAATTATTAATGTATTCTCTAAATTGTATTTAATTAA
>NW_021407102.1:0-317 GCF_001605985.2 Dendrobium catenatum | reverse complement strand
GGTTAGTTTGATATAGTGGTTTAAATTTACATAAGAGGCTTATGTTATCATGTTTCCCTTAGGTTTTGAAAAGAAGAATTAAGGAGAGGTTGTTGAAGTTAAGGCTTTCAAAGGGTAATTGAGGTAGGTATCTCTTACTCTACATATTCATGTTCATTTATATTTTATTCTTTAGTTGATTTGATACATAGCAAATACATAGCTTTAGTTGATTTGATACATAACAAATATATATCTTTAGTTGATTTGATACATAGCAAATACATATCTTTAGTTGATCTGATACATAGCAAATGCATAGTTGATGTTTAAAACTC
>NW_021407101.1:0-232 GCF_001605985.2 Dendrobium catenatum | reverse complement strand
TTCACCCTCATTTTGCGAGGACTTTATGATCCGAGTTATGGTTTCCTATAGGCGCAAGCCCTTATAGTTAATTACCCTTCCCAATCACGAGAGAGAACTTTCGATTAAGGCTAATCGTCAATCAGATACGTAGTATCGGGCATATAGCAGCAGCATGGACATTTAGAATGCTTGGAGAATTGGTATTTAAAATTTGAAATTGCACCATCTTGCACTTAAAGCGGATGGTGGG
>NW_021407100.1:0-277 GCF_001605985.2 Dendrobium catenatum | reverse complement strand
CCAAGCAAGAAGAAGGATGAGGAGAAACACAAGTTCAGAAAAGATAATGACAAGAAGCGGTTTCAAAAGGCTTTCTAAGTGAATTCTTCATTTGACTTATCTGAGACTAAAGTTAAAGAGGAGACAACAAAATTGTGCTTGATGGGCGATCATCTTGGTTAGTCTGATCAAGAAGAGGTATGTGAACCAACCTACGATTAATTACTTGAAGTTCGTGAGAATATTCATGCATCAAATAGAAAATTTAAGAAAACTCATGCTAGTCTGAAATTGGAAT
>NW_021407099.1:0-230 GCF_001605985.2 Dendrobium catenatum | reverse complement strand
AACGGAACTCCGGCGTCACTTGAACGTCGAGCGGACTCCGGTGTTGGTCGAGGAGGAGCTTTTTCCCTTCTTATCTTCTCTTCTTCTTTTTCTCTTCTCTTCTATTTATAGTTTTTTTAGGATGACATGACCTGTAAATAGGAGGATCAAAGGCAAATGTCGACTGGTTTGGATGGACGGTCGATATTGATTCCCTTGATTGTGGACTGTTTGTTAGACATTTAAATGTC
>NW_021407098.1:0-300 GCF_001605985.2 Dendrobium catenatum | reverse complement strand
AACAAGCTCCGAGATAGAGAGAAAGAGAGGGAGAGAAAGAGAGAGAGAGAGAGAGAGAGATTTCTACCTTTTCTGCATCGAGGACCGATTTCATGAGCAGGGAAAATCTTCCACAGCGATGGCTGATCTCCAGAACCGAGAGAGTCTTCCGCAACGAGAGCCGATCTTGTGAGTGGGAAGATTTCCGCGTCGAAGGCCAATCTTGTGAGCGGGTTGTTCCGATAGAGAGAGAGGGGAGAAGGAGGAAGGGAGGAGGGGAGAAAGAGGAAGGGAGGAAGGAGAATGAAATGAAATAGGCAA
>NW_021407097.1:0-240 GCF_001605985.2 Dendrobium catenatum | reverse complement strand
TGTATTTTTCTTCCAAGTGCAGCAACTTTAGGGTGTCTTGTAAGAGTTCAAGTTTGTTTGAGTCAAAGTTTGTAAGTCTTTCATTTTTATAATATTAAAGTTTTCTTTATGCATTTTATGTCTTTATTTTGTATCTAGAAAGGTTGTTCTTTTTGTGATAAAAAAAATATAGGGTCCCCTATATTTTTTGCTCGCATCATTTTGTATCAGAGCAAGTTAGGAAGTCCTAGGTTTGTGAGT
>NW_021407096.1:0-1097 GCF_001605985.2 Dendrobium catenatum | reverse complement strand
ATCTTTTACTTGTTCAGCTTGCTCTGATTGAAATGGATGAGATCACCTCAATCCACTTGGCAAAAAACTAGTTTAGTAGGTTATCGACATCGCTCATCTGCGCTGACACATGCCTTTACTGAACACAGGTTTCTTCATTGGTCCCATCCAAAGCAGGTAAGTGGTCAAGACCATAAGGGTTATACTCATTTTGGTTGATGTGATAAATTTGTTTTCCGAGAAAAGAGAGATAGATTCATAAAAATTCACTTAGACCCCTGTTGTTTGAGATTCCATTAGATCATTATGACTTCAAGATAGATAGCTTCTTCTTTTGAGTAAGGAAGAGTTTTGTCGGGAAGTAGAATCACCTTTCTAGTTGTTAGTTCTTTCCCGTGCACAAGTCAAGTTTCACTAAATAAAATGTCATATAGCGGGATGGTTCTATTTCGTGTCAAATCTATCATAGGCGCGAATGAAGATCATGTTAAGCGGCATCAGAAGTGCTTCTTTTTGTCAGGCAGGCTAAATCATATACACTTTCGTATTAGAAGAGGTTCTTTATGTCTTCACTGTCATAAGGACAAATCCTAGGCAGAAGCCCCTCAACCTACTTTTTTTTTTCTGAGAAAGTAAACCCAGCCTAACCGTCATGGCCATGACATGTTGTTGATATTGATTGAGTTGGAGGGAATCAGGGACTACGACGGAATCCATCCATAAACAAACTATCACCCTGGTTACTTTTGTTACCAAAGCGTCACGACTGTTTCCAAAGGCACTAGTCATCTCCGGGGAAGTCTACGAATGCCAACCACTATGTAAGCCACGTTTAGCTGAGGCGAGCAGCAATCGCGGCCCAAATGAGGGGACCCTAGGAGAGCTGCCTACTCCAACTATCATCCATGTACGATCCATACTAGATCTAACCAAACTGCCCATCCTACCTCCTCTACGTTCCTTACAACCTATATTTTTGTCTTAGTAGAGTCTTTCAGTTGCATGTTTTGGTCCTCTTCCCCATTCCTTAGAAAAGTGAGCCACCGGTTCAAGTACTAGATACTATCAGTACCGCCTGGACAATCAGACATGCAACTCGGAACTGCTGTGCCAGGAGA
>NW_021407095.1:0-234 GCF_001605985.2 Dendrobium catenatum | reverse complement strand
AGGGCGTTGTTGTCTTTATGTATTTTATTTCCAGTTAGCCTATATAAGGGCTTTATCATTGTATTTGAGACTATTGCTTAATGAATGAAAATTTTTCTTCCTTTGTTCTCTTTGTGAGTGCATGAAGATCTCTTGGTTAGTTCTTCTAGTGAGATCTCTTAGTGAGTTCTCTAATTTTTCTTTTCTTTTAATCACCTACTCATCTTCCCAAGAAAGCTCCACAAATTTCCCTTC
>NW_021407094.1:0-226 GCF_001605985.2 Dendrobium catenatum | reverse complement strand
TCGTATTACTTTTCCGATTGATTTTCTCGATTTGATTACTTCGTAGATACCGGCACCGATATTGTTATGGATTATGCGTATTGATTCATAGATATTGACACTGATAGATGTCGTAATGATTTATAGATATTGACATTGATATTGGTATAGATTGTAGCGATTGATAGAGACCGATATAGACATTGATAGAGATATGATATTGACATATGGATATCATTGATACGAC
>NW_021407093.1:0-211 GCF_001605985.2 Dendrobium catenatum | reverse complement strand
TGAGCTGACTCAAGCTCATTAATTAGATGACCCATGCTCAATTAATTATTCAATCTCAAACTCAATTAAAAGACATGGCTGAGAACCTCTAATTAAGTTAGATTAAGGTTTTGTTTGTAACGACTTTCTCGATCTTAATGCTTCTTAAAATAATTTTTTAATAAAAAAAATTAATTTTTTAGTAAAAAAAAATAATTTTTTACTAAAAAAC
>NW_021407092.1:0-398 GCF_001605985.2 Dendrobium catenatum | reverse complement strand
AGAATGTATTTATTTATTTTTTTTTTTAGAAGAGTATTAAAAATAAATTAAACATATGTTTTAACTTTTAAGTAGATTATTGGATTTTCATATTGTTAGCCTTAGTGGTTCTATGGTTTTAAGGGGATGTTTCGTTGGCTAAAAAATGAATGCAACGTAAAAAGGATACAATGTAAAAAGAATATTTTAGAGTTATTTGGATGAGTGTAATGTAAATTCAGGTGAATAATTTTTTTTGAAGAAAAATAAATGTAGTGTAGACTTTAAAATGGTGGCGACTGGCAGGTGGTAGCGGTGCTGGTTAACGGTGTTGGAGGCGGTGGTGGTCTGTGGTAGCGGTAGTGGTGCTGGCCGATGATGGGTGACAGCGGTGGGTGGCGACGATGGTGATGACTTGC
>NW_021407091.1:0-2740 GCF_001605985.2 Dendrobium catenatum | reverse complement strand
TTCAAATTCTCAGAATGACTTAAATAGTCAATCTAAGCAAGCACTCTCAAAATGTTCCAATTATCAGTAATACATCAAGTCATCCAGCTCAATCACAACATCTAATCATAACCAAATTTCGAAGTGGTAACATCAAACCTAAGCAAATTTTTTATTTAGCCCACATCATGCAAACATCTGAACCGACCACATACCACCAAGCTGTTAAAACAGAGCATTGGAGGTTAGCAATGTCACAAGAATTTCAAGCACTTCGAGCTCAAGGGACATGGGAACTAGTTCCTCCCTTTACCTGAAATGAATATACTTGACTGCAAGTGGATGTTTCGGACCAAAGTAATATCAGATGGTTCGATAGCAAGATACAAAGCCAGGTTAGTTGCTAAAGGCTTTAATCAGGAGCATGGATTAGACTACACCGAAATGTTTAGTCCAGTTGCTAAAATAACTACTATTCGAGTCTTCATTACCATTGCATTGCAATACAATTGCAAGATTCATCAACTTGATGTTTCAAATGCTTTCTTACATGGCATATTAACGGAAAAAGTTTACATGAAGCAACCTATGGGTTTTCAAGATTCAATTCATCCAAATTATGTATGTAAACTCAAAAAGGCATTGTATGGGCTCAAGCAATCCCCACGTGAATGGTATGCCACATTATCTAATCATCTACAAGAATTTGGATTTAAAATCAGTATGGCAGATCCGTCCTTACTAACCTATCAAAAAGAGGATATTCGGATGTACATGGTAATATAAGTAGATGACATATTACTAACAGGAAATTCATAAACTGCAGTCACAAAGCTATTGGTTAATTTAAATACCAAATTTCAAATGAAAGATCTTGGTTCATTAAACGAATTTCTTGGACTACAAGCAGTGTTTACAGATTATGGTGTTATGTTACATAAAAAACAATATGCTGAAAAAATCTTAAACTGAGCTGGAATGCAAGCAATAAAGCAGATGGCAACTCCAATGTCAGGTAAAATCACTATAACAGCAAAGTCTTATGAAGAATTTTTGAATCCTCAAGTATACAGGAAATTAATAGGAGCACTGCAATACTTGACATTAACTAGACCTGGCATTCAATTTATGGTGAATCAATTGAGTCAGTCTATGCATAAACCGTTGAATATCAATTTTGAAGCTCTCAAACGGCTACTGCGGTACATTAAAGGTACCACTGATTTTGGTATACCTTTATATAAAAATTCACTCACTTTACGTAGCTATATGGATGCAGACTAGGCTAGTAATGCTAGTGATAGAAAGTCTATTTCAGGATATTACAATTTTTTGGGAAAATCTATTATTTCATGGCAAGTTAAAAAGCAGACGACAGTCCCTCGATCATCTACAGAGGCCGAATACAGAGCATTAGCCACAGTGACAGCCGAAGTTATCTGGTTAAGAAGACTCCTAAAAGAATTTCACATTCATCAAAAAGAACCTACCATGATTTATTGTGACAATACATCTGCAATAGCATTAGCAAACAATCTTGTGTTTCATGCAAAGATGAAACACATAGAAGTTGATTGTCATTTTGTTTGTGATTGTATACAAACAAAGAAACTTACAGTACATCACATATGTACAAATGATCAGATAGCAGACTTATTCACTAAACCCCTTCCAGTTCTTAAATTCAGAACTCTTGCAAGAAAATTAATCCAGACGATACCAAGCTCCAGCTCTTCGGTTCAGAACTCTTGCAAGCAAACTGATCCAGGCGATACCAAGCTCAGTTTGAGGGAGGGTGTTAAGATATAAGAGTAGTTTTACTTACTATACACGTGGCTCACTAATATCCATGTATTGTTAAATGCTTTTTATATATTCATGTCCACTAGTTTTGTAATAGAATTCTTGAATTCAAATATAAATTAGCCTACTCATCCAAGACGGTAAGTAAGCTTTTCCCGCTATCTGTATACCCACTCTCTATATTTCATTCTCTGGTTTTATCTCCAGAGATCAAGATCTATCAGTAGAGGCGGAAAAAAAAGGCTGGCGAACAATGTTGAGGCGGCCAAAAAGCTTGGGGAAGTTGAAAATGGTGGAGAGGAAGTGGGAGGTTATTACATCGAGAAAGAACTTTTAAGTTTTCGATTTTCTAAAGGGAGTGTAAACTATCCCTGAATTATTGGTCTCATAGTGGTCTGTTTCTCCCTCCATGATTCAATTATCGATTAAACAGCGAGCGCACGCCAAAGCTCTAGAAATAAACAACAACCTTACCGATCTAAATCACTTAAACCAATTATTCTCTTCAAAATAAAAGAAACAAATTAATGCTTTTCAAACCCTCTTCTATTCCTCTTCTCATGGAAAAGAAGAAGAATCACTCTACCCAACAACAGTTGGAAGCTCCTAAACTAAAGCTATCGATAAACCAAAAACCCTCCATAACCAACTCGTAAAAGAAGTGGAGGAGTTCCCCAAACAAATAAAACAACACCACTTTTGGCTAGCTTCATTGGCCTACGATCAAAACCACGACACCCTCGCCAGCAGCGAGCGCGTTGTCTCCTTTATTCTCACTGATGCCACTGTTTGCGGTAACGCGGAGATTGTCGTGAAGAAGACATAGTAAGTTGCTACTTAGCTCGATGCATCGGAAATGTGTCCACTTTCCGTGGTTAGAAAGAAAGATGCAATTCAAAGGAATATGGAGCGAATCATTACGGAGAAGAATACAACTATTCGGGGTCTGACACAGTCC
>NW_021407090.1:0-345 GCF_001605985.2 Dendrobium catenatum | reverse complement strand
TCTCTCTAGACGACTCCCTTCCTTCTGTGATTATGGTTGATTGAAACTCTCTTTGATATTTTATACGTCCCACAATTCTTATAAATTTACCATCTATGTATTATCTGCTAAGTTTCGTAATTGTCATGTACCATTTTCTAGTCCTCCCATTGTCTTTGGGTATCTTAATTCAAAGAAGATGATTGGTGGAAGTGTTGAAGCTACTGGGGTCTATTACCTAATGACAATTATCCTTTCCGCTCTTTCCTCTATCATTACACATTTTATTAAATGTTTTTTCTCAAAATTTTCAATTAAATTTCATGAAGGGGATTGGTATGAATCACTATATATATATATATATAT
>NW_021407089.1:0-229 GCF_001605985.2 Dendrobium catenatum | reverse complement strand
TTCCTTGAAGTGTTGCAAGGGAACACGCGTGACCACGAGTACACTATCTGAAATTGATAGGCTGTCAATTCTTCTGGAGAACACATTCTGCACCGTGTTCATGTAAATGGAGTCGTAGTCATAATCATCATTTGAATATTCAACATGCCTACTCCATTCATCTGTGGACTGGCATACTCTTCGAGATTTGGTAGGAGTATCATCATCTTCATCTGTGTCACTCCCAAGA
>NW_021407088.1:0-315 GCF_001605985.2 Dendrobium catenatum | reverse complement strand
CCCAACCTCTCCACCCTTCCCGATTTCCTTCCCTCGCGGAATTGCTCTTGGTGAGTTCTCGTCTTCAAACCCATGTTGTATGGCGGATCCCGCCATTGATCACGGAATCTTCTATGACATCTACGGAGACATCCACGTCTTAAGATCTCCTTTCTTCGACGTCGGATTTGGCTTTGACAATACCGTCGAAGATTACTTGGACCGGATTTTACCTACATTAGTAGACGCCTTCGACGACCAATTCTCCGACTACACGTGGATCATCGAAAGTCATCCGCCCGCTTCTCCAACTCCCGCTTCTTCCCCGGCGACGAG
>NW_021407087.1:0-399 GCF_001605985.2 Dendrobium catenatum | reverse complement strand
ATTTAGGAACCCAAACTGGTTTGGGTCCCTTCTTAGGTAAAGTAGAATACAATACAGGTGTGGTATGCTGTGAATCATGTACCTTTGGTCTCCACACCCAATGTGTACTATGATGAACGGTGCAAGTGTGTGAGATGTGTCCTAGCATGCCACATGAAAAACATCAAACTCCAAGAAAAGGATTTCTTAAATGGTTTGAGTTATAATTCCTCTTCCTAGGTCTTGGCTTTTGATCAAGAGTGGGCGTCATCCAAGTTTTCTTAAGTGTATCCAATTCATTTTTAATTCTTAAGTTAGTATTTTTTAAAACATCATTCTCAACCCTCAAGTTTTTCTCTTTCTCTTTAGATTTCTTGAAATCGGATTGAAGAGAGGTGTGTGAAACTTTTAATGCTTCAT
>NW_021407086.1:0-311 GCF_001605985.2 Dendrobium catenatum | reverse complement strand
TATGTTTATGCTTTTGTTGTTGTACTAGACATTTAATGCTTACTTATATTTTTATATTATAAGCTACAAGGCTACAAATGATGTTGTCATTTTTTTGTTCAAATATTATGCTTTGATTGATTTCTTAATTTTTATGTATGATTATAAATTATAATGTCGTGTCCGCGCCATACCCGTATCCTGTATTTTTAAGAATTGACGTATCCCGTATCCATATCGTGTGGTATCCGTGTCGCCGTATCCGTATCGGTGCAACATAGTTGCCAACATATAGTCTGACTGTTGATGAGGCCATGATGATAGTGGCGATC
>NW_021407085.1:0-357 GCF_001605985.2 Dendrobium catenatum | reverse complement strand
TTCGTCGCCATACAATGGTCCTTCTAACCTATGTCGCTCACCAACTATGATTCTTCCGACCTCCGTCACCCGCCGAATATGGTTCTTCTGATCTACTTCGCTCGCCGACTATGGTCTTGGCGCCGACACAAACATATCAACACTGATTTCTTCCAACTCCTACTATACAATGCACTATATATGATGTATATTTGCTATTCGAGCCAAGGCCTTCCTCTTAAGGAAGGGCATCATTTGTAATCAACTGCAAGCACTAGTGGATTCATTCAAACTGGGCCAGGCCCCGTGGTTTTTCACCCTTTTTTAGGGGTTTCCACGTAAAAATTCTGGTGTCTCTTATGAATGCTGCACCCTCTC
>NW_021407084.1:0-1159 GCF_001605985.2 Dendrobium catenatum | reverse complement strand
GTACCGGATAGAAGAGGTGGTTTGGATTGATTGATCTGGAGAGAGTAATGCTATAATCTTTGTATCGATGGTAGGCAGCCTGATCATCTGCCTCACGAAATTGAGGGTCCAGCGTAGCCCTCGAGGAGCTTCTAGACATTTAACGACAATGCTTTTCGCCAGCCATTAGTAGAAATATCAAGGAATAGGAAGTAGAAAACCAAAGATAGAGATTGGTGTGAAAACAAATGGCTGGACGGCTCAGAATTTAAAGGATCGGCCAGATCATCTAGGCTGATCGCAGGATCGTCCAAGATGATTCGGTGCAATTATTGCGACTGGCCGATTGGTCAAAAAGGCGATCCGATCATCTAGGATGATTAGATATCATCCGGGATGATTAGACACAAGCGATCATCTTGAGGAGTCAGGCCGGACGACCGTTGAAAAAGCAGATCATCCAGGCCGATTTTGTGGATCCTCAAGGATGATGCTCAATAATGGATTGTACTGGCCAACTTTAAAATAATTTAAATCATATGCCATATCTATCATCCAGGATGAACAGTGGATTGTCCAGGATAATTGTACAAAAATGGATCATCCCGGGTGAATTTATATATTTTAAACATGCTGACAAGTGTATCATCCAGGATGAACAAGTGTGTCAGACGGGATGATTAATAATAAATGCATCATCCAGGATGAAATAATATTGTCCAGGATGATCAAGATGATGTAGCAGAGGACTATTATATCGTCTAGGACGATGAAGAGCAAAAAAGTCAAAATATTCAGCAGAAGGAGTTTTTGATGAAAGATAAATAGATCATCCAGGACGATGTGACAAAAATGTTAAATCAGAGAAGGGATGGAGATGATCAGAGAAGGCCCAAAAATAAAAAAATTAACTAAAAATAATAGTGATAAAACATAAAAAGGCATAAAAACTAGTAGAAATAATTTTTTTTTTAAATCATGGCATGAATATGATATAGTCTACATGTGATTGATTTTAAAAATGAGTTAACAACATCAAAAATCCAAAAAACTGTAAAATATCCGATCATGTTAACCCTAAGCTCAGACTTCCTTTAGGGTAAAATCATCTTTTGAAATCAAAAGGCCTAACTCAAAAAAAATTAATTGGATAAGAAAAAGAGTCCGATCATGACTTGGT
>NW_021407083.1:0-1050 GCF_001605985.2 Dendrobium catenatum | reverse complement strand
TGCTAGTTTGAATAAAGAGACTAGTAAGGTTTCTGCCACGGTGTTGGCTCCTAAAGCTATTTGGAGAGAAGTTCCTAAGAAGCAGAATGAGAATAATAAGCATATTATGGAGGAAATTCCCTGTTCCAAGGAGGATGTTCAGGTGGAATCAATTGTTCAAAAGGCTAAGCTGGGTGAGGTGGTGCAGCCAATGGATCGGGATACTGATACACATAACAGAGGAATGTTTGTTGAAAAATGTTTACCTGAGCATGGTTCAGCTTCTCTGTTATTGAAAAGAAAGTTAAACTATAGGGAGCCTAAGCCTTCTCCTGCTCATTTGTTGACTCCGAATGTGTTGAAGTTGGACAAGAAAGCTAGTGTTCAAAAAGTGAAGAATAAGAAAGTCAGGGAATCTTTTGATCTTTGTTCTAAGGAATTTGGTCAAGCTGGGCCTTTTAAAAATTTGCCTGGGGTCAGAAGGAATAAGAAGTTGTTTGAAGAGAGGGAGCCTTCTTCCATTGAACAATTTGTAAGTATTATTGACAAATCTGTGGATTGCAAACTAAGGGAAGTTGACCTTGCTGAGCAGTGGCAAGGGGTATTTAATGAAGCTTTTTGCGGCGGGGACGCTTCCCCTTTGGTGGACCATGTTTAACATCCTTTGTTGGAATTGTAGAGGTGCCCGTAAGAAAGAAACGGGAAATTACTTACGGCATCTAATTGGGCAGCACAAGGTATGTTTTATTGGGTTGCTTGAAACTAAAATGGAAGTTTTCTGCAGAAGGGATATTGATAGACTTGCTGGGAGAGATTGGGATTTTGCTTTTCAACCGGCTGTTGGCAATGCTGGTGGTATACTTGTGTTATGGAGAACATCAGTGGTTTCTTTTCAGGTGTTAGCTCAAACTAATCAGTTTGTTATGGGGAGGTTCATTATGGCTAACAACATTGATTGGGAGGTTGCTGTTGTTTATGGTGGGAAGGATAGGTACAATAGAAGATTATTGTGTAATGATATTTCCAGGCTCCACGCAGTTGACTGTCCCTTACTGGTGGGAGGGGATTTTA
>NW_021407082.1:0-383 GCF_001605985.2 Dendrobium catenatum | reverse complement strand
TTACATGGGCTTTCCTAGCTCTCTCATCAATCCATTGGTGATCCTCCTATCGCTTATGAGTGCGACTATACAATTCCAAAGGAGTTGGTTCTCTACCATGCGTCTCTTTCTATTAGAATTAAGAGAATTTTATTAATACAAATTAAAGATCAATTTTAAAAAATATTTAAAATTCATTACCAAACGATGCCTGTGCTTAGTATGTGGAATGGAGCCTCCTGTATGAAGTGAACTACCCAAGCCCCCAACATCAGAAGCTCTGTTCTGTCAATTTTGATCCCTCCTCCTAGTGTACTCTTCGCTGCCCAAAACTGCATTCAACTCAGCCAATATATCCTCTCCAATACACAATGGTCGCTTCCCATGCTTTCTAATATCTGTGA
>NW_021407081.1:0-279 GCF_001605985.2 Dendrobium catenatum | reverse complement strand
AGATGTATAAAGTTAACACTTTAGATCCATATGAGATGCATAGATTTGGAGAGTTTTGGAAGAATATATAATGATTTAGTAAATAAATTATTTTAATAGAATTTTGAAAACTAAGAGGATGTCAAATAATTGATTGAAGTAGAGTATCTTAGTACTAACATTTTAGAACAAAGGTGATGTTCAAAAATTTTGCTAACTATACAAGAATTGAATTTATTAGTAATGCAAAAAGCTATTGGAGGCTCTGTTTAAAATTGCGCAATAAGAGGCGCGCCTCAG
>NW_021407080.1:0-377 GCF_001605985.2 Dendrobium catenatum | reverse complement strand
AAGTCTTCTTGCATTATTCAAATTCACTTGAGTTTTAAGTTCATTTAGATCCATTTGGTTCAAGTTGAGTTCAATCAAGTCTAAGTGTAGCAAGCGTCGGGACGCACGTCGCAAGCGTCGGGACGCACGTCCTCCCACCACGCTAAGAAAAGTGTGTATAGGTGGTCGTTTTGTCTCGACGCATGCGTTGAAATCGGGCTCTCGGAGTTTTAGGGTTCAGACTGATTATACCTGCGCGGGGTTATAGATGTCGGCACGAGGAAAGGGAGAGAAGTGTTTATATGTTGGCAACCAATTATAATTAAGAGTAATTAATTATAATTAATTAAAATCATTTATAATTAATGAAAAATTAATTATAATTACTTAAACTTAAT
>NW_021407079.1:0-330 GCF_001605985.2 Dendrobium catenatum | reverse complement strand
TGTCAGAAGGAAAGTTTCGATGTCCATGTTCTAAACAAAAAAATCTAGTGCACCTAGAACCAGATGATGTAACTGTTGATCTGTATCGCAGAGGATTCATGCCACGGTATTGGTATTGGACTTCTCATGGTGAGTATGAGCCACAATTTGATTACCAATGCGGTCCTTCTACAAGTAGTAATGTTGCTGAGGCTGAAAACATCCGTCCAAATCTTGAGGAATTAGTTCATGATGCAACCGGAATTCAAACTGAACAAAATACAGAAGAGTTACCGAATACGGAGGCACAAAAATTTTATGATTTATTGCATGCTGCCCAGCAACCAATCT
>NW_021407078.1:0-297 GCF_001605985.2 Dendrobium catenatum | reverse complement strand
CTTATTTAGTGGTCTTGTTGATATGAAAGCTTTCCTTTAGTGCATCATCTAGAAGATTGTTAATAAAAAAAATCTGAAAGGTGATGTTCACATACTTCTTATTGTTACAAGTTAATGTTGAATTATTTCAAAGAAGCTTTGATAGAAAAGGAAATGCATGCCAGCGGTTTGATAAAAAAAAATACTTCTAAAAGATCATACAATAAATTTATCAATGTTAATTTGAGGTCCACTTAGTAAAGAATAATTTATGTTTTCTAATGAATATATTTGTATGCGATCATAGATATGAAGCTT
>NW_021407077.1:0-206 GCF_001605985.2 Dendrobium catenatum | reverse complement strand
TACCCCTTCTAAGATATAATTAATTATAGGGGCTTGTCCCTATAGGGATTTCAGAACTCCAAATTAAAATAAATCTTGTTTTATTCTTATAAAATAAGGAAAAAATCTTTGGAAATGCAAGTATCTTTCAAAAACCTCATTTCTAATTTTAAATATACTCATAGAATATTATTATTATCTTTTTATATAATATAACATTATATTTA
>NW_021407076.1:0-221 GCF_001605985.2 Dendrobium catenatum | reverse complement strand
CGATTCGCTCGAATGCGCGTGACGCGCGACCGCTGGTTGCCCACTACCGCATGGCCCTGTCTACCCGCAACGTCACTGCCCGTGTGACGCGCGACCGATGCCGATTTGGCCAAATTTTTGAATGGAGGTGCGGGATTTGGCTGAAACAGATCGGGTCAGGTTGACCTGAACCCGAAGCAGGTCGGGTTCGTATCTAGAAAATCGACCTGTTTGCAAAAAAC
>NW_021407075.1:0-297 GCF_001605985.2 Dendrobium catenatum | reverse complement strand
TTTTGTACAGTCATGGCTCTTTCTGTTTTATTTTTCTATCAGCCATGTACTGTATTTGTAGATGATTGTTTTGAGGAAAAGAAAGAAAATTATAGATGATTGTTCCGCTGCATTTGATATTTTAGTAGCTCTGGTCTGTTTTGTATAATATTTGGAAGATTCAGTTCTGTAAGCAAATTCCAAAGCCAGATCCTGGTTAGTTCGTTAAGCTGGTCGCGGCCCGATGCGGGGCGGGATCCGTCTCGGGTCGGGTCGTGACAGGGCAAGCCCCTATGGTTAATTACATCTCAAGTTTTG
>NW_021407074.1:0-318 GCF_001605985.2 Dendrobium catenatum | reverse complement strand
ACTCTTATCATAGGTGAATGCTCTAGATGAGCCAAGCATTAGTTCTCCCTCTTTTCAAATTCCATTTTGGTTAAAAATCAAGATTTAAAATGAAAGATACCGTATTCCTTCTTTATTACTATCTTAGGTATTTTGTTTGGCATAATGTGTAGTTTTAGCAAGATTACGTCTGCAACCATCCTACCACGGAGGTAAAAAAAGGAGGCTTAAAGAGGAGTTGACCGCTCAATCGATGTTCTCATGCAGCAGTTCTCCAATTATCACGTAAAAAATGGAGAAAACTGTGGGCTCCGAAAATTCGGCCCCGGCCTCCCCGCC
>NW_021407073.1:0-1532 GCF_001605985.2 Dendrobium catenatum | reverse complement strand
AGAACTAAGAAGAGACTTTGAAACACCAGGAAGTTTGATTCTAATTTGTTCAAACATTTCCTCCCTTCTGCCAGGGGTGTCATTTTTCGTACATCGGGTTGCCTTTGTACCTAGTGTACTGACAGCACTTTGATCACCACTATCGTAGGTTATATCTGTACTTGTGCCCACAGTGGTTCGTTGTTCTTACGATATATCCACTGTTGTTATCCACAAGTGGTTTGTGCTCATTTGCAGGGACCCATTGTATTTCTACGACCTCTTGGAGGTGTTCGTAGAAGAGTCATTTATATCAGTATCACATCCACCTTTCACCGATCTCAGGTGGTTTGATTGTATTTGTTTGACCTCGTAGGGATCGTCATAGGAGATACTTGTACTTGTGCCCACAGTGGTTCGTTGTGCATACGACATACACACTGTTGTTATCCACAAGTCGCTTGTGTTCGATGGCAGAGGACTGTTGTATCCACTACGACCTTCTAGATATATTTGTAGAAGAGCAGTTATCCTTATATCATACCCACCTTTCACCAATCTCAGGTGGGTTGCTTTGACTGGCGTCGAATGTGAAAGGGCGATGATGCTCAAACCAGGCTCAAGTTCAAGTCCTTTCAAGATCAATTTAAATCAGGTTCATGAGCTTAACGTGCAAGACCAGTTCTATGTCCTCTGTAGTCCGAGTCTTGTCCAATTTTAGTGTCTTCCGCACTTACTTCCTTTGAATTTGAGTTCGAATGTATTTTCAAATGATTGTTCAAAGTCTTTTGAGGTCTTTTGATTTCTATTGAATATTCAATTTGGCTTGAATTTTGGTTTCAACCTGATTTTATTTCATTTGAATTTTGGTTCTGATTTAGGTCCACAAGTCCTCTATTCTTGTACAGGTCCTCTGCTCATTTTAGTTCAAGTACAAGTCCTCTGTATTGTTGCCCAAGAAGGTCTTCTTATTGTTTCAGTCTCGTGTACTTCAGTGAAAATTTTGGCAGTACCCCGACATATCCCCCGTTTGGGGGAAAATAGGCGAGCTGGGCCTTCCCATCACGCTACTAGAGCGTGCATGGTAGGTGTCCTTAGACACCGCGGCCGTACAACATTTCATCCCACCACGTTACAAGAGCGTGTATGGGGCCTTCAGCAGTACCCGTACCAGAACAGCAGTGACGTACCAGAACAACAGTGACTCTCCCCACCACGCTACAAGAGCATGTATACGGCTCACCCACCTCGCCGTATGCTTCGCACCGGGCTCCCTCCTACCGTGCTACAAGAGCGCGTATATGTGGTTCTCCGGTCCGCCGCAAACGTCGAAAATGGGATTTGGAACATCATACCTCTCATAGCAGTGTCGGCGGTGTCGGTGTCGAGGTCGAGGACCGTCCCCACCACGCTACAAGAGCATGTATAGGGCTTACTCGCCTCGTCGTACCTGTCGCACCGGCTTCTCCCCCACCGTGCTATCAGAGCGCGTATAGGAGATCCACCGGTGCGTCAAGCACGTCGAGGACGGGATTTAAGTTAGAAACTCATAC
>NW_021407072.1:0-224 GCF_001605985.2 Dendrobium catenatum | reverse complement strand
AGATTGATACAAGGGATCAAGACAGGGATACAATATGAGGCAAAATTCACAGCTCTTGCCAGGTATGCTCACCAGTTAGTTAGCACCCCTGTAGTGAAGTGTTATCATTTTTTGCAAGGCCTGAGAGATAGTTAGAGGCATCTCCTGGTTCCGTTCCCTATTAGTGAGCTTGTGGAGAGAACAAGATTGGTGGAGAATGACTTGATGTCCATCCAAAAACAATG
>NW_021407071.1:0-403 GCF_001605985.2 Dendrobium catenatum | reverse complement strand
CCCGATGGTGAGAGAGAACTTTCGATTAAGGCTAGTCGTCAAACGAATACGTAGTATCAGGCGTATAGTAGCGACATGATTTTAGGTAGTTGGATTAACATTTAATTTAGAAATTTAATCCTTAAATCCTGCCAATTGGCTAAATAAAGTTGAATTATGCAACTAAACTTTGTTTAGATTTGGATTTATGCTTATTTAACAACATCAATTTGAACTAATATTTGTTTTATATCGAGTCGAAATGAATTAAATTAGGCTAATTAAAATTGTTGAGCACTAAATTGCATTCGAGTTGAGTCGAATGACTCGATGTTGCTCAATTGAACTTATTTTATTGAAATTAAATTAGTTATGATTAATTCGAGATGAGCTCGATTCAATTTAATGGGTCGACGACGTCGTT
>NW_021407070.1:0-867 GCF_001605985.2 Dendrobium catenatum | reverse complement strand
CGGGGACCGAATCCACATCACCCCTCTACTTTCCCTCGCTACTTTCTACATCATGGCTCATAGAGAATTCAATACTACGGATTTAATCTTTCGATACATTGATCACTTAATCATAATCCGCGATTCGGGCCACAAGAGGAAACCCAATCTAGCCTTAGGACACATCATAGCCTATGTCCTTGAAATCAAATACCAACTTCAGTATCCTATTCTACCAAACCTCCCAACTCCCTTCTACTCAAACAGTTCCTTCAATACCCTTCACAGTACTCATCTTCACCCCGAGCAACCTCGGGGGGCTAGAGAGGAGGAGGCTCCCGCTCACGCTCCCTTTCCTGACCCTGTTCCTCTCCACCAACACTCACCAGTTGATCAGTTGATTGAGAGGTTTGATCGATGGGAGACCCGCTTTGACGCCTACGTTGCTGCACAGGAGCAGCAACACTCTGAGGACATTGCTCGCTACGAGCAGCACCGCACTGAGGATTTAGCCATATTTGACAACTACATGACTCACCAGCAGCAGCAGCATGACCAGGACATCGCCTGGTTCAATGCTCAATTTACCATGCTTGCTAGCTACTTTCAGCAGCCACCACCACCACCTCCATCTGATGATCAGGGTCCTTCGTTCTTTTAGTCAATGTTTTTCTGCTATTTGTTTCCTGTTTTATGTAGTTTGCTTGTTATTCTTTGTTTGTTGTGATGCTTTCTTTTGTATCTGAACCCTCTTTTTGTGATGATAAAAGGGGGAGTAGGGTGTGGTAGGAAAAGTTGTTTTTGTTGGGTTTGTAACTTTGAAATTCTAATGGACTTTGTTGGATATTTTTCTACTTGTGTTTGCCATCATCAAAAAGGGGGAGATTG
>NW_021407069.1:0-234 GCF_001605985.2 Dendrobium catenatum | reverse complement strand
CTTGCTACAATTGATTTATCGTATTGCTTTTCCGATTGATCTTATCGATTTGATTTATGGATTATGGATTATGGACTATTGATATGGGTTATGGTTTATGGATATGGATTGTATTGATTCATAGATACCGGCACTGATATTGATATGGATTCTATGTATTGATTCATAGATATTGACACCGATATTGATATAGATTGTATCGATTGATAGATATCGACATTGACATGGATTATG
>NW_021407068.1:0-319 GCF_001605985.2 Dendrobium catenatum | reverse complement strand
AGGAGGGATGTGCATCACTCCTCTCTAATCTTCTCTTTCTCTTATTCTTTTTATATTGGAGGCATTTCACTATCTTGAATATGTTGCATCTCCTATCAAACTCCATTGCCCTATTTTGTGTTGAAGAAGTTTCTCTTGTGCCCAATCTTTCTCTTCTCTTCTCATTCTTACATTGGAGTCATTCCATCATTACAAAAACTTATTGTAGCACTGAATGTAGAAATCATATTGATGACAGTACTTCATCACATTAAGTTTTATATTTAAATACTTGTACAAATCATATATATATATATATATATATATGAGCTTGTTGTTT
>NW_021407067.1:0-297 GCF_001605985.2 Dendrobium catenatum | reverse complement strand
AATCAACTGTTAAGTGCATAATTATATATACATTTATGGAGTACTCTTAATTGAACTATAAAATTAGAGTACCCAATTACATATTAATGCATGATTGCTTCACATAATTGAAATATATAAATAAGTATATAATTATATATTTATTCACATGTAGATTATATACGTAATTTATATTTTTTTTCATAAGTTAATATTAATTTGTATATAATTATACATTTATGCAGCTCATAAATTAAAATTCATTTGTTGCATTAATAATATTCCTAAATTTTAAAATAAAGTGTAGTATTTATTGCA
>NW_021407066.1:0-216 GCF_001605985.2 Dendrobium catenatum | reverse complement strand
GCAAGATAGAGAAAGAACAAGAAAGAACAAGAGAGAGTAAGAGAGAGGAAGGGAGAGAGCAAGAGAGAGAGAGAGAGAGAGAGAGCAAGAGAGAGAGCGAGAGTATGAGATAGAGAGAGAGAGAGAGCGAGTGAGGGAGAGAGAGAGCGAGTGAGGGAGAAAGTGAGAGAGAGGGAGATGAAAAGAGAGAGCGAGAGAGGGAGAAAGTGAGAGAGA
>NW_021407065.1:0-226 GCF_001605985.2 Dendrobium catenatum | reverse complement strand
TTCACATAGCATAAAATAAATTTATAATGAATGGTAAATTTTTTTTTTAAAGGAAATATATTAATAACACAAAAACAAAGGTTACAACAGCAAAAAAAAAGAAAAGCTAGCAGGTAAGAAAATAGACAACAGAGAGAAGTAGAGACTAAAAACGAGCTCAGAACTAAATCAAAGCTATCAGCGTCCAGCGCGACCCGCACGAGCTCGCCAGTAAGCGAAGAAAGCA
>NW_021407064.1:0-259 GCF_001605985.2 Dendrobium catenatum | reverse complement strand
TTATACTGTATGATGTAGGGTTTGTACTAACAATGACTAGAGTATGAAATGGGTTCATACACAATCATATCGGCCAAACTTGTTTAGTTTTTTAATTTCTTGTATAGTATGATGTTAGTTCATATATATAAATTTGAACTATTTGTACAAGATAATATGCATTCTATATAAATAATGAAAGTGAGTTCGTACCAATTTGTACATACAAATTTGAACTATTTATATGGATACTATGCATTCATATGGATGATCAATATGA
>NW_021407063.1:0-235 GCF_001605985.2 Dendrobium catenatum | reverse complement strand
AAACTTGAAGATCTTCTTCACACTCTCCCTTTTAAAGGGATACTCCTTGCTAAGCCTCTCTTGCAAGTACTGTTGGTTTTCTGGAGTTCTATAAGAGGGCCTAGGCTGCTGACCCTGTGGTCGTGGCTGAGACTGAACAGGAGGCTGTGCTGGTGGTGGTAACTGAGGTCGGGGCTGAAACTGAGGTCGGGGCTGAAACTGAGGTCGTGGTGGTGGTGGGCGTTGTGGTATTGAA
>NW_021407062.1:0-427 GCF_001605985.2 Dendrobium catenatum | reverse complement strand
AGTTCCCTTCCTCTGACTGTTTTAGAGAAGTCAAACGTAACTTATCAAAGATTTCAAGAAAAAATAGGGAGTAGATTTTTCATTTTTAGAAAAGTGAATGTGTGTGTTGATTTAAAAAAAACTTTCACGAAAACAAAAAGTTACAAAGAATAAACAAAAAAAAACAAAAAATAAAAAAAAAACATAAAAACAAAAACACAACACAAAAACACGAAAGGCTTTTAACAATTTTCTCTCTCCTGGTCTGATGCTTCAGAAACCAGATCTGCCCTTGAGATTTTCATTATTTTCCCAGTTTGAATTTTGCTTTGCCTTGCCCTTTTCTTTCATAGGAAGAATTTTTAAATTAGGGCACTGATTTTTCATATTTCTAGGTTTCCTACATTTAAGACAAATAATGTCAGAGGAAATATTAACATCCTTACCA
>NW_021407061.1:0-561 GCF_001605985.2 Dendrobium catenatum | reverse complement strand
AAATGTTGAGTAACATAGCAACTTTTTTCTAACAATAAAAGATTTTAAATTTGAAGAAAAATTTTATATCTTTTACTTTTCCTTCTCAACGCTGGATGGATTTTATTGATATAATAAGAGGTACAACCATTGTATAGATCTAGCTCAAATGAAAATTAAAAATATATATATATATACATGGGCACGGAGCTATAACTAACAAGAACTGCAGTCTGAACCTGAAGCAACAAATTCCGATAAAATGCGAGATGTGAGTAAAAATAATCAAGTTATCTCCACAAATATTGTTTTAGCTTTATTCATAAAAATAATTTTCATACCAAATTGATTTATTAATGTTGAGTAAATCATGTGATATGGATCTTATGAATATTTGGAGCTTGACATAAACTTCAATACGGCCTCTATCCCCCTCAATGGAAATGTTTGTTTAGAATTATCAGTTTCTCTTAGTTCATCTCTTTTCAGTTTTCTTCTTGCTGTCATGTTCGCAAAATCAGATTTACCTGCCACCTTTTTATTTTATTATATTTTTTTAAGTAAATGCCCTTTTATGGGCGG
>NW_021407060.1:0-296 GCF_001605985.2 Dendrobium catenatum | reverse complement strand
TTCACATCCTCTAACACTCACTCTAGCCAATGAAGACATGTTACTAGGTGACATAAGCAGTTCATTTAAATCCATTAAAAGATGGAGGCTGGACCTATATAGAGGCACTCATAAGGGATATATAGCAACATTAGCCATGTGTGAAAAAGGAGACTCAAGAACACATCAAATCTTATTATCCACATGCAACTACCATAGTCTCATCCATATATTTGCAATAATTAATTTATATATTCTTTATCATTTTTGGGGTGTAGCCTTTTATGTAGAACTCTTGACCTTATAAATTTAAAGTT
>NW_021407059.1:0-261 GCF_001605985.2 Dendrobium catenatum | reverse complement strand
GGAGCTTTAGCAGCGCTTTTAATCAGGTGTTAAAATCGCTTTTTTACTAGGTGTTAAAACTTGTTGCTAAAAGATAAGACGGTTTAAAGAAAATAAAATGCCAAAAATCAAGTTTTCTAATTAAATAATACAAAAGCAATGTCAATTGGATGCTTCAACATACTAGTAAAAATGTTCATCCATTAAATGCATGTGATTAAACATTTTAAAATAGAATTTTATATTATAAATATTTTAATTATATTATCATTTTTAAGATGA
>NW_021407058.1:0-249 GCF_001605985.2 Dendrobium catenatum | reverse complement strand
GTATGTACAACATCCATCCAAGGGTAGATGCATAAAGACTACAGTAAATGCAGTATCCTGTAATCAACTTCAGTCTAAGGATGAATACATCTACTCCCAGCAATAGTGGCTTTATTATAAAGACCAAAAATCACAGAAGAATGCGTAAAGAATATAACTTCCAACGAGCTTCTACAACCCAAAACAGGAGATTAGTTAATGCACTACGATCTACCTGCAGAAAGCAACGAGTAGTGCACGACAGTCTAC
>NW_021407057.1:0-211 GCF_001605985.2 Dendrobium catenatum | reverse complement strand
GCATGTGAACCACAACAACATAAAAAAATTAAATAAGAATAAAAAGGAAGTATATAAAACTAAGACATCATTTGCGAAAGCTTTTAACCACAGCTGTTTTGCTGCTTTTAAGAAATTTTGCTCTAAAAAACTACTTAAGAAAATAGGAAAAAAAGTTGCCCAAACGAAACATAAATGAAGTTCTTCTTACTGATATTTGAGGTCTTGAACC
>NW_021407055.1:0-880 GCF_001605985.2 Dendrobium catenatum | reverse complement strand
GATCTCCAAAAATTTGTTTGGATGTCACACTAAGATTATTCTTTAGTGAATCTCCAAAAAATTATTTGGATGTCACACTAAGATTTTTTTAGTGGATCTCCAAAAGTTTGCTTGGATGTCATGCTGAGGGCTTCATTTAGTGGATCTCCAAAACTTGTTTGGATGTCACATTGCTCTCTTTTAGTGGATCTCCAAAAAAAAAAAAAAAAAAATTTGCTTGGATGTCACACTAAGATTTTTTTTTTTACTTAGTGGATCTCCAATAATTTGTTTGGATGTCACACTAAGATTTCTCTTTAGTGGATCTCCAAAATTTTATTTGGATGTCACACTAGGATGTTCATTTAGTGGATCTCCAAAAAATTATTTGGATGTCACACTACGATTTTCCTTTAGTGGATCTCCAAAATTTTTCTTGGATGTCATACTATTATTTTTTTTTAGTGGATCTCCAAAATTTTATTTGGATGTCACACTAGGATGTTCATTTAGTGGATCTCCAAAAATTTATTTGGATGTCGCACTAATTTTCTTTCTCCACTGCTCTTTTAGATATGTCCATGGATGGTTGATATCTTGTCTTTGTAGATTGATGCTAGTGGATATCATCTGCTCAAGATTCTTTTATCATCTAGGTTGTATTTTGATGAAATTTTAAATATTTATTTGGGGATCTCGGCATCCAAAGCGATGTCGACCCAAATAAATATTTAAAATGCCCCCAGCCTTTAGGGACATTTGTAGATGTCATCCATGGTGCTCCTTTTGAGGCCTTGGCCTGAGTCATGAGATTCTGATTCTTTATGTCCTATGCTTTGTGCTTCGGCCCTATGCTTCTTGCTGTGGCGGGCTTGTTGAAGGAGTAGATGCCGATGACCTA
>NW_021407054.1:0-618 GCF_001605985.2 Dendrobium catenatum | reverse complement strand
TCATCTAACCTATACTTGCTCTCCCAATCCACCCGCCGCTCTCTCCCAACCTTGGCCGACCCCTCCCCTTTCCCTCTCGGGTGAAGTTGGATGCTCATAACACTTGAAGTCAAAGAAGAAGAAGACTACGCCGCCCCTCTCCGTGTAAATGACGCATGGCGGATCCTGAGCTTGATAGCGGATTCGTGTACGACATCTACGGCGACATTCACATCACCCGTTCGCAATTCTTCGACGTTGGATTTGGGTTTGACGACACTATTGAGGACTATCTAAATCGCATCTTGCCTACTCTTGTGGATGTCATAGACGACCAATTTCAAGACTACGATTGGATCCTCCAAGGTCATCCATCCCCGCCACTCCGCCACCGCCGACCTTTCCGTGGATCAAGGCCATTGGTGTTGCTACCGTCCTCGTGGCATCGTTGGGTGTGCTGAAGACCTTTTTCAACTAAGCCTAGTGTAGTTGAGTGATCCATCCCCAAGGTGAAAACTCTCTTTATTAAGTTGCGGATTGTTGATTAATAGTTGTTGGTATTGCTACTATCTTTGGTTACCTAGGAGTTTTGGCTAATCTATATGTACTTCCTCGCCTAAGCTAGTTGAAAACTAAGAT
>NW_021407053.1:0-279 GCF_001605985.2 Dendrobium catenatum | reverse complement strand
ATATTAAAAAAAATAATTACTAAATCATTGAAAAGCAATTAATAAAGCAGTTAATGAAGCAGTTAATGAAGCATGTAATGAATTACGAAAAACAGTTAATGAAGTAGTTAATAAAAAACAAGGTGACAAAATACAATATCATTTCTAAGCAGTAAAAATATTACATAACATTTAAATTCTACAATTCTAAATTACAAAAACTAATCAGAATCATCAAAACTATTTTCATCACTCTCAAGGGCATCTTCACTTTCATCCTCGTTCTCTTCTTCGTCTGAA
>NW_021407052.1:0-256 GCF_001605985.2 Dendrobium catenatum | reverse complement strand
ATTCCTGACCTTTGGGAGTGATTCCAATCAGTTTGGAGTTGATTTGGATCAAAACAGTAAAAAAGGCCCTTCCTTAGTTAATTTAGAAATTCCCATTAATTACCCGATCTTAGAAAACTCATAACTAATTGTAGAAAATTCCAAATTAGGTAAACTCACTTGCATTAGACTCCAATTAGGGCCTAGTATTTATTAAAAAATTTAGGTTTCCAGAAACTAGCTTAGATTAGAAAGTCAACTTTTTGGTCAACCCTAG
>NW_021407051.1:0-203 GCF_001605985.2 Dendrobium catenatum | reverse complement strand
TTTAGACATCTGAGTATATTTAAAGCAATCTTCATATATAATTTCCATAGGATTATTCATAATGTAATAAACTTCACTTACTGAAAAATGAATATTAGTTATAATGTGAGTGATGTGAAACATAAATGCCATATACTTGCCTAGGTGGCAAGATTAATTAAATCCCAATCAATTTGGGGAGAGAATGAAAATCTGAAATTAAA
>NW_021407050.1:0-523 GCF_001605985.2 Dendrobium catenatum | reverse complement strand
CAAAAGTAAAAGTTGTTCTTGATACTAAGTAACCTTGCACACACACACTTGAGGGATTTTTTATTATTTTCTGTTTTGGGTACATCATCCTGGATGATGTCCCTATCGGCCAGGATGATTCGACTAAAAATAAAAACCCTAATTAAAACATCATGGTTAAGGCAGTCATCATTAAGCACATCATCCTGGATGATCCTTATATCAGCCAGGATGATATGGTCAAATAAAAAAGAATCAGACACTAGATCTATTTAAGTAAGATTTATTTTTTGACATCGGTCCGATCGATCCATTACATTCTTGATTTAACACAATTATGCCTAAATTAATCTGGTAACTAAGGAAAGCAATTAAGACTTGATTGATATGATCACATCATCTTGGATGATCGTAATATAATCTGAGACGATCAGTTCAAAAAACCTTAATTGCTCCTGAACAATCAATATAAGCCATCTATTATTTAAAGCGATGTCCTAGATGATCAACATCGGCTAGCACTATTCAGAGCGATGTCCTGGAT
>NW_021407049.1:0-844 GCF_001605985.2 Dendrobium catenatum | reverse complement strand
GATAACTACACATTTGAACAATAATGTTTGAAATCATTAAAACTATATAAGTTGCAAAAATGTAAAGCATTCAAATAGCAACTATCTTAACAAGTCCGACATCGAGTAGAAGTCCGCTAACGAGCAGAAGTCCGACGTCGGGTAAAATTCTGATAAAAGTCCATCGACGGACAGAAATCCTATGACGGGTATTAGTCTGACGGTATGAGGAAGTCGGGCATCAGATAGAAATACTGAGTCGAGTAGAAGACCGACAAAAGTCCATCGACAAACAGAAGTTTGACGACGAGTATTAGTCCGACTACATGAAGAATTCTGGCGTCGGGTATTAGTCTGGCGAAAGTCCTGCAAGGCAAAAGTTCAGCGACATGAGGAAATTCAAATTCGGGTAGAATTTTAACATTCTGGAGAAGTCAGATGGAAGTCGATTGACAACATTCTGGCGACGTTAATCAAGGATGTAAGACCTATTCGAGGTTGTATGTCAGAGCCTTTGCTCGATGACCTTAACCTGTATGAAAGAGGTTGAGAGAATCCACCAAGGATGTACGACCTTTCCAAGGTTGTATGTCGGAGCCTTTGCTCGACGTCGTTAACCTGTGTGGAAGAGGTTGGGAGAATCCACTAAAGGTGTAAGACCTATCCGAGTTTGTATGTCAGAGCACTGCTCAATAACGTTAACATGTGTGGAAGAGGTCGGGAGAATCCACCAAGGATGTATGACCTTTCTGAGGCTGTATGCCAGAGCACTGCTCTATGATGTTAAACTGTATGGAAGAGGTCAAGAGAATCCACAAAGTACGTAGAACCTTTCCGAGGTTGTATGTCGGAGCCTTTGCTCGAC
>NW_021407048.1:0-449 GCF_001605985.2 Dendrobium catenatum | reverse complement strand
TTTTGCAAATAAGGAAAGTTTTTTAATTTCAAAATTTGAATCTCAAAATTTCCTAACTCCTTTCTTTATTGCAAGTGCCAATTTAGGGAGTCATTATGACAATTAAAATTATCATAATGATTTGAGGTGTGGGTGGGGCCAGCGGTCAAGAGGGAAGAGGTGGGTTTGGCTTTGGGTGGAGGTGGCTAGGGAATTCGGTGGGGAGTTGGGAATAGGCCGGTGGTGGGGGTTTTGGGAAGAATTCTGTGAATGATATCCAAGCAAACGGTGGCGGTGGAATTTGGGAGGGAGGTGGAGGAAGTGGGTGAGAAAGGAGATGAAAAAAAAATACAAATAAGATAAAAGTAAACTAACGAACTCACAAAGAGATCGTAAGAACCGCGAACCTTGGACTCTTCCAAAGGTTGACGGATATTGCGGTCACCCTCCTCGGGTTTCTCCTCTCATGA
>NW_021407047.1:0-333 GCF_001605985.2 Dendrobium catenatum | reverse complement strand
GCTTTTTAACGGTCCAAGAGATGAGATTCGGTCCAAGGAATGTGCAGAATCCTGAGATGGATTTTCGATCGGATACGTCGGAGGCCCAGTCAGCGTCGGAGTAGGTTCGTAGATCGAGCGGTCCATGTGTGATCGGGAGCCCGTAGGATAGGGTGCCTTTGATGTAGCGAAGAAGACGCTTTAGGGCTTTGAAGTCTTGAACTGTCGGTGCTTGCATATGTTGACAGATGTGATTTGCGGCGAAGGCAATGTCCGGCCTAGTGATGGTGAGGTATTGAATAGATCCAGCCAATCTACGGTAGAAAGTGGGATCGGGATAGGGTAGCTGATCCG
>NW_021407046.1:0-261 GCF_001605985.2 Dendrobium catenatum | reverse complement strand
GCATTATGACCCCATTTTGGAAAGCTTAATCCAAGCCGGAAGGACCGCCGATGCGCCATGGGCCCATCGGCCGGCCATGCGCAGCCAAAAAATCATTTTTGATCCCTTACGGTCTGTCGGAATGAAGATGAATCAAAATCATCTCTTCACGGCGTCAGCTTAAGAATAATTTGAGATCATATTACTACGGGTGTGACCATACCTGCACTAGTGCACCGGATCCCATCAGATCTCTGCAGTCAAGCGTGCTTGGGCGAGAGT
>NW_021407045.1:0-339 GCF_001605985.2 Dendrobium catenatum | reverse complement strand
AGGCTCGTCACTTTTTACTTTTACAATTTCTTCCTCACTGTCACTGTACTCTTCTAAAGTGAGATCAAATTTTGGAGAAGTATTTGCATTTTTATAATTGAGGGAGAAGGCAGCACCTTGGTCCTTGGACTCAATATCGGAATCTGATTCCAAATCGATATAAACAGATGCTGTTCTCCTCTCTGATGAAGCACGACCTCGACCTCGTGCCCTTAAAGCCATCCTCCCACCTCTTTGAGGTAATGTGTTTGGAGGCCTAAGGACAACGATGTCGGAGTCATCTTCACTACTTAATTGTAACATTTCTTGATCAACATATTTTTCTTTTTCTTTTTCTTT
>NW_021407044.1:0-261 GCF_001605985.2 Dendrobium catenatum | reverse complement strand
ATGACGAATCTTTTTTAGTTCAACCATAGGCTTTTCTTGAACTTTGGGATAGTTTTCTTCGGTCCTTTGCTTTGTGCTTTGGCGGACTTGTTGAAGAAGAATTTCCTTCGATCCTTGCTTTGTGCTTTACGGATTTGTTGAAAGATTTGCAGGTCTCAGATTAAATTGATAGTACCGAATGTAGGTAGTATCTTAATCCTTAACCACTTGAGAAGACTATAATCTGAATCACTTGAGTTTATCAGATCGGGAGAGCCGGGA
>NW_021407043.1:0-214 GCF_001605985.2 Dendrobium catenatum | reverse complement strand
ACAAAATCAACAAATACTTGCACTTCCATAGGTGGTAATTTGGAGCCTCTTTAAGCTCCAAATGTCCATCATATGGACCACTTGAACTTGAGACCAAACTCTCAAGTTCTCATACTTAATTTGTTGAAGCACCTAATCAACAAATAATTCACTCATGTGTTGTATTTAGAGACTATTCAAGCCTCTAAATGCTTCTCATACATATGAATCTTTG
>NW_021407042.1:0-329 GCF_001605985.2 Dendrobium catenatum | reverse complement strand
ATAGCTACTTCTGCATTTTTTTGTTTTGAGCGGGGGTATCGGCCCGTTGTCACGTCAGCTTGTGACGTATTTGATGATGTCCACTAATCCCTCGGCGAGTCTACCAGCAACCAACCCCACAGGTGCAGAACTCACAGTTCTTTTCTCTCCACTTAAAGAGTCGTGCCGTATGAGAGGTGATTCGAATTTGGAATGGGGGGTTCCCAACCAAGCACGCCCACCAACCCACCTAAGCCCGGTGGGGTTACATCTGCATTTTTAACTTCTTGTTATTACACACGGTTGAATAAATATATATGTTGATTGGATGTGTTTTTTTAAAAACAAAG
>NW_021407041.1:0-201 GCF_001605985.2 Dendrobium catenatum | reverse complement strand
AGTCCTCCCAACCACTGTCATCCAATTACCGTCCTTCTGATCTCTGTCGTTTGCAGACTATGGTCATTCGGACCCCTGTCGTCTGCCGACTACATTCTTCGCCGACTATGGTCCTCCCGACCTTCATCGCCCGTCGACTACGGTCCTCCCGACCTTCGTCGCCAGCCGACTACGGTCCTCCTGACCTTCGTCGCCAGCAGA
>NW_021407040.1:13511-17181 GCF_001605985.2 Dendrobium catenatum | reverse complement strand
TTTAATGATTTAAAAAATGAATGTGATGATTTGAAAAATAAAAATAATTCTTTATTTGATCATTTTTTACTTGTTTATTAATTTGAAAGAGAGAATATTCTATTAAAAGCAAAATTTGCTTTATGCATGAAATCACATGTTTATTATAAACTTCCATCAAGTATAACATCAAACAAAAATTCTTCTTCTATGTCACAAAGACATCATGCAAAGATATATGCAAATACTAATATTTGGTGTAATTATCGTGGCAGAAAAGGATATATCTCATTTAATTGCTATGCTCGTAGATCATAAAATGCTAAACAATCATCTTTTGTATGGGCTCCAAAAATACAAGCACTTCAACTACCATACATAATAGATATCATACTAATTTAGAATGTGGACCCATAAATATTTGGGTTCCAAAAGTTAAAATTTGTTTTATTTTGTAGGAATGCCATCAAAGTAAAATCAACGAAGGCATGTGGTACTAGGACAATAGATGTTCAAGACATATGAAGGGCAATAAAGAATAATTCTCTACATTAGATTCAAGTGATGGAGTTTTAGGTCACATATAGAGATAATGCAAAAAAAAAAAAGATTATTGGTATTATATCCATATGTAAGAACTCTATTACTTTAGAAAAAGTCTTAATTTTTTTTGGTTTAAAACATAACTTAATATCCATTAGTCAATTATACAATAAAGGTTTAAATGTTTTTTTTAAGCTTCACATTACATTATTAGAAATAATGAAACTACTTTGCTTATAAGAAATAGACATAAAAATATTTATTTAATCGATTTAGAGAATACAAATAATATCAATTTGAATTTATTTTGCATGAAATCTACAAATGATGATGCTTGGTTATGACATAGAAGACTATGTCATGCCAATATCCACGCTTTAAATAAAATTTCTAAACTTGATTTAGTAGTTGGTTTATCAAAAATTAATTTTTATTTTGATTCTATATGTGATGTATGCATTCATGGTAAACATATGAAAAGTTCAGTCAAGAGTAAAAATATAATTTCTATGAGTATACCTTTAGAATTATTACATATGGACTTATTTGAAAAAATTAACACAACTAGTTTAAATAGTAAAAATTATGGATTTGTTATTGTAGATGATTATTCAAATATATTTGGGTATTATTTTTAGCAAATAAAAATAATGCATTTGATGATTTTAGAAAATTTTCGAAGCATACATAAAGAGAATAAGGTTATTTGATCCATAAAATTCAAACAGATCAAGGTGGAGAATTTAAAAATAAATCATTTGAAAATTATTGTGATGAAAATAGAATTAGACATAATTTTCCATCTCCTAGGACTGCTCAACAAAATGGTGTAGTTGAAAGAAAGAATTGTAATTTGGTAGAATTAGCAAGATTAATGCTAGATGAATATAAAATTCCAAAGTATTTTTGGGCAGAAGCAATAAACACTGCATGTTATATTACAAATAGAGTTTATTTAAGACCAATTCTTAAAAAGACCCCTTATGAAATATTTTTTGGAAAGAAACCTAAGATTAGTCATTTACATATTTTTGGATGTAAGTGATTATTATACAGATTTATTTTGATGATATATTATTTGAAAGTACAAATAAAAGTTTATGTCGTGAGTTTTCAACATTAATGTCAAAAGAATTTGAAATAAGTAGGTTGGGAGAACTAACATTTTTCTTAGAAATTAAAGTAAAATAACTAGAATCTAGCACATTCATATGTCAAATCAAGTACATTAACGAATTATTAGAGAAGTTTGATATGAAGAAATTCAAATTGAGTAAAACTCATATAAGCCCATCAACTATACTTGATTTAGATGAATCAAGAAAACCAATAGATCAAAAGCTTTAGAGGAGTATGATAGATTCACTTTTGTATCTTACTGCTAGTCAACTTGAAATTATATTTGATGTATGTTTATGTGTATGATTTCAAGCTAATCCTAAGAAATCACATTTAACAACAGTTAAGAAAATATTTTGCTATTTGATTGGAACTCATAAGTTAGGCTTATGATGTCCCAAAATTTTATTATTATGTAATTTAGTTGTATATTTTGATGCAGACTATGCTGGTTATAGGTTGATAAAAAAAGTACATATGGAACTATCCATTTTTAGGATCATAGCTTATTTCTTGGTCTTTTAGAAAATAAAATTCAATCGCTTTATCCACTGCTAAAGCATAGTACATAGTTGCAGGTATTTATGTTTCTCAAGTTTTATGGCTAAAGCAATAATTAGAAGATTTTGAAATTAAGCTTAAAAATATTCCCATTAAATGTGAGAATACAAGTGCTATAAGTTTAACAAAAAATCCTATGTAACATTCACAAACAAAACACATAGAGATTAGACACCATGTTATTAGAGATCATGTTAATAAAGGTGATGTGAATATAAATTTTATAAACACAAATTTTCAAATAGCTAAAATCTTTATAAAACCTTTAATTTAAGAGAGATTTTGCATGTTAAAATATATGCTTGGGATGTTAGATCCTAACATTTAAATTTTTTTAATATTTTTAATTATTATTTTTGATGTTTTCGAAGGGGGAGAAGAATTATATATGTTGGCAATAATTCATTTTACATGCATATATTTAGGGGGAGAATTTTTTTGTTTAGCAAATTAGTATTAAAAAATATTTCTCAATTATCATATATATTTGTATAATGCTTAAAAGTTATGATAAAAGGTTAATTTATACATCTGTTATAATAATACCTTACATAAGTTTGTCATTATAAAAAAGGGAGAGATTGTTGATATTATCTACCGCAAGACCTATTTAAAAGATTTTGATGACAACAAACATATGCTTGGATGTTCTAATTTGTGTGCTAAGTATTTCAGGTGTAATGATGTGCATAGTAATTACTTATGAGATTTATATAGCACAACTCAAGTTCAATCAAATATTGAGATTAAGATGGACCAACATAGACAACTTGAAGGACTTCATATTATCGTAGGAGTATGTTAGTGGTCCATTTATATTTAATTTTATGATTTGATTCACTCACAATCTTAATATCTATTAATTATATATTAATCTTGATATAGAAATCTATAAGATTTCTTTATTAAATAAATTTTATAACCTTTATTGATTGCATAATTATTATCAAATATGGAAATATATTTAATTAGGGAAATTTAAAGTAATACATTTATATGGTAAAACTTTTATTATGTATTTATTTTAAATTAACTTTTTTCATATCTATTTATTGATGTATAATTAATTTTATATAAATTACATCATATTATTATATTAATATTAAATATATCCTTAAATTTTTAAAAATTTGCATAGGTTTGTATTTTACGATATATTATATTATTTTAACAGAAACACAGTTTAATTTTAATTGTATTAGATTTTTTGGATTCAGTAAATAGAAATTGATAGGTTATTTAACTCATTTGAATTTCATTTAAATTTATAATGAATTTCTAAATATTATCTTATTTTAATATAATTTGTTGGATAGCCACTTTTTGTCTTATTTTAGATGTATATGAAGACTTTTTTACTTTCCCATATAGCTAGTCATTTTATAGTCATTTGAATCTCATATATATTTAATATAAATGAATTCTTGATTGAATATAATATTATTAAAAAATAAATTAATATTAGATT
>NW_021407040.1:0-11401 GCF_001605985.2 Dendrobium catenatum | reverse complement strand
TTTTTTTTTTTATTGTTTTTTAGCCTGGATCTGAAATTATTTAAGATTTTCTTCTCCATTCTTGAGCCACTTGGTCTTAGACCTTTGAATGATTTAGGAGGACCAATCAAAAAAACACTCAGCTATATGAAAATTAATATTCTTGAGCTTGTGACAATGATCAACATTCAAAGGGTCATAATATAATTGTAATATATAGGTAGCTTGCTGAGCTTGTAAATTAGAAAGATTAGAGCCCATAATTTTAAAGGTTGACTAGTATTTAGACTTAATCATACCTCTTAGCTTTCTCGAAAGATGATATTGATGAACTATTGTTATAAAAATCTTTCTTAAAATCTACCTTGTCTAGCAACAACATATTCTTCTCCTTCCCACTACCTGTCACCTTGCAGTTGCACCTCACAACAACTTCCTTGCTTTCTTCTTGGACCGAAAGCTACACCACTGATGCAACCAAAATATTTGTTGAATCATATCTATCTGAATTTGTTTCCACTGATTTATTTGCGTGTTCTTCGAGCTTAGATCCTTGCCATTTCTCTCTATCCAGGTAATACCTCTTTAAATGCTCCTCTTTATGGCAATGATAACACTTCTTATATGTCTTTCACTTTGACTTATATCATCCATGATGGATTTTATTGGATCTTTAAACTTCTCTTATGCTTCTTACAATACTTCTCCATTATTCTCTTCTTTAAATTCTATATTTTTTTAATGCCTTTTGACAATAAAATTTATTTAAGTTCAGCCATAGTAAGTGTTTGTTTTCCATATAACATCATTTCAAAAATGTGTTTGTAGGACTTTGGTAGAGAGCTAAGAAGAATGATGCCTTGAACTTCTTCAATTTGAATATTAAAATTCTTTAGATCAAGAATGATCTTGTTGAATTAATCAAACTATTTCCTAAGATCTTTGAAGTCTTTCATTTGAAGTGTATATTAATGTTTTTTCAAGAAAAGCATGTTTACAAGATACATTTTTAAATATAGAGATTCTAGTTTTTACCAAAACTCCATAGTTGATTTTTCTTTAGCCACCTCTCTCAGCATTTTGTCCCTAAGTGAGAAAAGGATCACGCTAAGTGACCTCAGCTACATTTACCTAGCTTTCACCCGGTCTGTCACCTTTGTAATATATTTAATTCAGATGGCCTCAAAAAGCACTTGATGCCCCAACAATGCTTTCATCTTGATCCTCCATAGTTATCAATTATTTTCTCCAATAAACTTATCAAACTCAAATCTTCGTATTGATATTATTTGGAGCACTTACTAATAAAATACATATTATCCAAAAATAACAACCCAATAAAAGTCTTTCCCGTTAGTTGCCTCTTCTTCCTCCATCTACTGTCCATAAAGAACAACCAAGAAAAGCCTTTACTGGATGGTCACCTGCTTCTCCTCCACCTTCTATTCACAAAGACAATTTATTGTCCATAGAAAAAGCATCCTATAAAACTTTTCCTCCACCCTTTTTCTCAAATTGGTGCCTGTTGTAATGTCCTAGCTCCACTTTTGATCGTGTGTGAGCCCATCTCCCATTTCGAGCCTAATCTCCCACATAACACCAGCAAAGTTTCCATGCTTGGCCCGAACTCATGCACAACACTAGCCTATCACTCACACCTAGCCTAGAATCTTATACGACACTAATCTGTCCCTCATAATCAGTCTTCACACCTGAGCACCCAAGGCCCAAATGGTCGTAGCCCTTCTTCCCTCACACATGGCCCCATATTAATGCATATCATACCTATCTTTATAATGCTTGATTTGTCCTGCATGTAATTACTCCTGTGCATGCCTACCCCAACACTCCTATGTGCGGCTTCCTCTAACATGATCTATCCCACATGTTCTACTATGACTGAAATCCCACATTGATCTTATGTGCTCAATCCGACTCGTATGGCCTACTCCCTTCTTCAATCCTTCACGTGATCTGCATGCCTATGCCTATAACTCTGCCTCATTCTGCTTCTTCTTTAACACCAAACCCTTTTTCCCTTCTTGATTTTATCAACCAAGCTCTGATACCAATTGTTGTTAAAATCTTGAAGGAATATATATCTTTCTTAAAATCTACCTTATACAATAATAGCAGCTTCTCCTTCTCACTGTCGGTCACCTTACAGCTGCACCTCACGATAGCTTCCTCACTTTCTTGAAGGACCAAAAGCTATAACCTCTTGGTTATTTCCATAGAGAGAGAGAGAGAGAGAGAGAGAGAGAGAGAGAGAGAGAGAGAGAGCTCATAGAACTCAAATCTTTATTGATTTATTCATGAGAAGACATACCTCTATATAACTTATCTAAATATGAACTATTTATTGATATAAGCTACTTGATGTGTGAATCTAATTTCAGGAAATAGAATTTTGATGATAGCAAATATTTCTATTTTTCTACGACTTCTTTGCCTACTAATATTTCGGGTCCACAAGATCAAATTACAAATTAAACTAGCTTAAAATTGGGTAGATTATGACTGAGACAGTTTGTAATGCACATCAAGTGCCTTTTACCCTTTCTTGAGTCAATTGTAAAAGTTATGGATCCTGATACTAAGTAACCTTACACACACACACTTGGGAGAAAATTTCTATTTGTTGGTTAGAGTTTTTTATTTTGATCACGTCATTTGGGATGATCCAAAAATCATTCTAAATGATTAGTTAAAAATATAAACCTTAATTAGGGCATCCTTGTTAAGGAAGCCATCATTAAGCAAATCTACCTGGATGATATTAGCATCGTCTGGAATGATAGGCTCAAACAAAAAAAGAATTAGCTACCATATATATTTAGGCGTCTTTTATTTTTGGATATTATCCAGGACATTGTCTTTGATGATATAGTGCAATTATGCCTAAATTAATTTGGTAATTAAAAAAATCAATTAAGGTTTGATTGCTCAATCATATCATCCTGGACTATTGCAGAATCATCCAGGACGATCAGTTCACAAACCTTAGTTCTTCCTGGATGATGTATAATCGACCTAGTTGCTTTCAAGGTAATGCTCTAGACGATATGTACTAAGTTGCACTAATCATTAGGGACAATCAAGAGATCAGCCTGGATGATCAAGTTGTTTTTTCATCATTCAAACATCCTTTCATGGCAATGTTCTGGATGATATTAGACATTTTATACTAATCAACTTAGACGATCTAGCTATTTTTCCACTATCAATCATCCATCCAGGGTGATGGTCTGGATGATATTCAAGGACTTGAACTAATCGTATAGGACGATAACCTATCATCCTGGATGATATGAATAAATTATCCTTCTGATCGTCCAGACTCTTCCAAATCATTCTGGCTGATTGAGCCAAATTTATACTGATCATACGGGACAATCAGCCGAGTATCCTGGACAATAATGTCGATTTGTTGCAATTAAGAGTTAATCCGAAGCTCTTCTTTATAATACCTTTTATTTTACCAAAGAGAATATCTTTTATTATTGTTCTGACCTGAGAGAGATAAGAGGAGAGGGAGAGCAAGGGAGAGAAAGAGAGGATCTTGTGAGGGAGAGTTTATGAGGGTTTCATAAAGGTTGCTCCAAGCAAGAATCTAAGCCATCTTCTCTGGTCGCCATCCCTAATTCCTTGGAGGTTCGAGATAGGTCTACTTCATCAATTGATCAAGGTTCTATGCCTGCTTCTGGAGGAAGGAAAAAGAGTTGGGTTCTCTACCAACTTCTACAGAAAACAAAAGGAGTTGGGTTCTCTGCCTGCTTCTAGAGGAAATAAAAGGAGTTGGATTCTCTGCCTACTTCTGGAGCAAGCAAAAGGAGTTGGATTCTCTGCCTCACCGGAGTCAGTGGAAATGAGTTTGGCTTCTCCACTTTAATATGGAGAAAAAGGAGAGACACTGAGTTTAGTGAAATACTCGGAGGGGGCCTCCGAGGAGTGGACGTAGGTCAAGTTGACTGAACCACTATAAAATCTTGTGTCTTCTTTCTTATTATACTTCAGCATTTAATTTCCACACTTTGTTTCTCTTTTGGTGAATCTTGGTTTGGTTGTGTTTGTATTTTTATTTGGAGGAATTTTTAAATACCAATTCACCCCCATCTTGGTTAGCCTCGGGACTAGTTCATAAGGGTCTAACATCCCTGACAAACTTTCAAGTGGTATTAGAGCAGAATTTATAAAATTTAGTTTTTGAAAACTTTTGAATTTTGATCAATGGCTAACTTTGGTAATCATAATACTACAAAAGGGTATTCTATTACCCGACCATCTTTTTTGATAATATTTCTTTTGAATTTTGGAAAACTCGCATGTCTATATTTTTACAGTCGATTGACTATCACATGTAGATGCTTGTTAAAGATGGTTATTCACCTCCATCTTGTGAAATTAATGGCATTAAAACTGAACTTTCTTTTAATGAATGGACTTTTGATGATATAGATTTAGTACAACTGAATGCAAAATGTTTCAACTATTTTTTCTGTGTTCTGAAATCTGAAGATTATATGCGAGTTTCAACTTATTCTACTGATAAAGAAATTTGGGGTAGATTATGTATTATTTATGAGGGAACAAATGAAGTTAAGCAATCTAGTTGAATATTTTATTGCATGACGATGAACGTTTTTGTATGAAACCTACTGAATCTATTTCTGATATGTATACTAGGTTTACTCAAATTGTTACTTCATTACATACCTTAGGAAGAGATCTAATGAATTATGAAAGATTCAATATGATTTTGAAATGCTTACCTTCTTTTTTTTATGCTAAGATTACTGCAATTTCTGAATCTAAAGATTTGAATACTTATTTTGTATATAACTTACTTGGGTCACTCATTGCTTATGAGTAAAGGGTGAACCAAAGACAACTAGATGTAGGTGAGAAGAAGAAGGAGAAAACTATGGCGCTAAAGGCTAATGATACATATACCAATTCTTTCGGGTCTGAAAGAGATGATGTTTCCTTCATCACTAGGAAATTCAAAAACTTTCTAAGGAAGAATCACAAGCACCATCAGAAGTGTAAAAAAGGTAAGGATAGCAAAAAAATTTAAAAAGTTCCTCTAATGTTATTTATTTTGAATGCAGGAAGCCTGGACATGTCAAAGCTTATTATCCTACACTTAAGAATCACTCAAGCAAGGAGAATCACTCAATAAAGGAGAAGGGTGAGAAGAAACCTAAATATAGGAAGGACAAGAAGCAGTTTCAAAAAGTATTCTAGATGGATTCTACATCTAACTCCTCTAAGATTGAAGCTGAGGAGGATACAACAAACTTGTGCTTGATAGCCAATGATCATCTTGGTCAATCTGACCAAGAAGAGGTATGTGAACTAAGCTACAAATAATTACTTAAAGTTTTTGAGAAAATTCATGCAACATATATGAAACTTAAGAAAATGCATGCTAGTTTGAAATTGGAGTTTTTGAATTTGTAAAAAGAGCATGAAATTATATTAAAAGTTCACTTCCAAATTTATAGTAATCACATATCTTTACTTAATGAGTTTGATGATTTGAATAAAAAGTATTCTGAGTGGGTTGTTGACCATGATTCATTGAAAGCATCCTACACCTGTCTTGAATATGATTTTAAGACATATGTTGATGAATATGAACATAGGGAGCACTATTTAAGAGTTGATGATGTTGTTTTAGAAAGTGCTAGCTTAAGGTTTAAAACTAAATTTAATGCACTTAACGAAGAGAGGACTACACCCATACTTGATCTAAAGCCAAAAATTAGGAAGAGGTATTATAACTCGAACATATTAGTAAATCCCTTTCCTGGTATTAGATATTTTTCATGTGGCATGCTAGGGCACATTTCACACACTTGCACTATTCACCATAGTGCACATTGGGTGTGAAAACCCAAATTGCATGATCCACAGCAAAATACAAATGCACTGCATTCTTCCTTTCATAAGTTGGGACCTAAACCTATTTGGGTTCCTAAATCTGATGTTTGATAATTTTGCAGGCTTACTCTCACAAAAAGTCTCGTGAGAGCATATGGTACTTGGACAGTGGAGGCTCACAACTCTTAATTACATAATCTTGCTGCTTAATAAATTCTGATTTGCATGGTTTTTGCTCTTTTACTTATTGTTATTTTCTATTTATTTCTCTTTAGTCTTGAGTGTTGCCTTTTTTTATTTGTTGTTATTTTGTAGTGGTTTCATCTCTAATATTTTTGTTTGCTATTTTTTCTTTTTTACCATAGCTAAAATGATATTTTATGCCTTATTTTCATTTCTAAAAATTTGTTGTCAATATTTTACATCTCTAAATGAGTTAAAGGGAGAAACACCATTGATTGTTTCCCTTCCTCTAACCTTTTTTAGTGATGTAATTTTATTTTCTAAATAAAAATCTATCCATAATTAACAACTGGACTTTGCGATTGAGATCTTTTCTATCTTGCTATAGAAAAATATCTAGTATATATAATGTTCAAATTCTTTATATTACTTTTAAATTCTTTTAAATATTGCAATTATATTTATCATATGAATATGATTCTATTTTATGGTTTATTCTTTCCTATATTAGAGAGTGAGATTTTCTCTCTAATATTTAAAAGATATACTCACAAGAGTATTTAAGAGTTTTGAAAGGGATCTTGCTTGAAAAAAATATCAACGACATAAAATGAGTCCAAAAAAAAGAAAAATTGAAAAAAAATACGTAATAACCGCAAAAAAAAATGAAAGATACACAAAGTGTATCATAAATTAAAAGATGCGTAAAGTTCGCTAATCAATTGACAAGAGATATAAAATGAGCCCACAAATAATAAGCCTCCTTCTCTTTCAATACTTTTAAGTCTTAGAAGAATTCATAGGTCACTTGATATTTTCAAAGACTTGATTTTAAATTTCGCAATTGTGACAAATTACTTCGGTATATTATTCTATAAGATATTTTTCTGGAACCAAGTTTTGAACGGATCTCTTTTTCTTATCCAATTGGTTTTTTTGAGTTTGGTCTTTTGTTTTCAAAAGATAATTTATCCTGAGAGAAGTCGTAGCTAGGGCTAACATGATCAGATATTCTACCATTTTTCAAATTTTGATGATGTTAACTCATTATTCTTATAAATTTTTAATTCAATCATATAGAAAATTTATCTTTTTTGTGCTTTGATTAAAATAAAATAAAAAATTTATTTTTATTCATTTTGTCTTTTTTTATTATCTTTTTCATATTTATTTTTATTATTTACTATTATCTTTTGTATTTTTAGGCCTTCTTTGATCATCTCCATCCATCTCTAGTTTTTTAATCTTTGGTCACATCGTTCTGGACGATGCATTCAATCCACTTTTAAACTCCATTTAACGACTGGTAAGATTTCTCTATTTTTGATCATACTAGAAGATCCAATATCATCCTAGACGATCTGATCGTCCTCTGCTTCAATTATTTGAGATCATCCTAGATGATCTGCTTCGTCCTAGATAATCTTTACTCGTTCTGCTTAATTATTGGTGATTGTCCTGGATGGTCCACCTATTCATCCTAGATGATCCATGTGGTAATATTTGATACACATTTTAAATTTGATCGATATGATCCATTATTACCTATCATCCCAGATGATCCACCTAATCGTCCCGGATGATATACTTTTTCAACAGTCGTCCAGCTTGACTCCTCAAGATGATCGCCTATATATTATCATCATGGAAGATGTCTAATCATCCTAGATGATATTACCACCTTTTTGATCAACCATCTCAGATGCAATTATTTCAGCTAATCGTCATGGACGATTTTGCGATCATCCTAGACGATAGGTCCATTTTCTTTTTAAACCGAGAATTGCAAATGATTTTTCTCACCAAATCTCTTCCTCCACCTTATCTCTTATTCCTTCTCTGGTTTTATGTTCATGTCTGGTGTAAAGTGCTCCCGAATGCCTTCTAAAAGTTTCTCGAGGGACAATCTTGATCCTCATTTCACTGAGGTAGCTGACCAAGCTGCCTATCATAGATACAAGATAATTGGGACTACTTTATCCCTGAATGTCAACCCTCGCATACTTTCTTATCCTATTCTTAACTTGTTTGTGCACACTTCTCTTACCTTTATCCTTACACTTACCATCCCATTGAATTCTAAATTTTTGTTTGAATTCTTTGCTAGCCTCCTCATCAATTCGTCCTTCACTGCTCTTCAGTCGTATGTCAATAGGCATCCTGTCGAAATCACATATCAAGACTTTCATGAGCTCCTATAATTATCCACTACTGGAGATAAGATGCACATCCTATCTCAAGACCTCGATTTCGACTGGGCTCCGACCAATCACTTTTTGAGGAACACTATAATTTCTTATAATGTTAGAGAGTCTAGTACCTTACTCAAAAATGCTAGAACAATCCAACATGTCCTTCGTACCTCAATCCTTTTGAAAGCTGATGATCATATTCACATCACTCCACTTCTTTCGAGCACCACTTTCTACATCATGAACCACCGTGAATTTAATGTTACTGATCTAATTTTTTGATAAATTGAGCACCTAACAAGCATTACATATCCAAGACATAAAAGGAAACCAAATCTTGCATTATGACACATTATAGCATATATCCTGAAGTCTAAATACAACCTCCAATATCCTGCCCCACCAAATTTTCAATCTGCCTTCTACTCCAACAACTCCTTCCATATTTTTCATAGTACTCATCTCTACTTAGAACACAAGAAAGCTGAGGGAGCTGAGGAGGAGGTGGCTCCTGCACCTGCTCTACTTCACCAACACTCACATCTAGAATAGTTGGTGGAGCATTTCCAGTGGGAGGCACATTTTGACTCCTACGTTACTGCAAAGGAGCAACAACATATGGAGGATATTTCTCTCTTTGATTCGTTTATTACTCACCAGCAGCACCAGTGCGACCAGGATATAGCCTAGTTTGAGGGGCAATTTGTGACTTTTTCTAGTTTCTTTCCACCACTACCACCACCTCCTTTGGATGATTAGGGCCCATCCTTCTTTTAGTTTATTTTTGTGATGTTGTTTTTTCCTTATTGTAGTTTATTTTTGTTTGGTAGTTTCAATTTTTGTTTCTTTTCTCTTTCTCTCCTCCTATTTGTGATGTCAAAAGAGGTAGTAGTTGTATTATTTTATGCTGGTTAGTTGTACTATGTACTATATTCTATTTTAGTAAAATTTAAACTTCTTGGTTTACACTTCTTTCTTATGATATTTCAAGTTAAATTGCTTTGATTGTTTGATTTTTTGCCATCATGAAAAGGAGGAAATTGTTACAAATCTGATTTTAAGAAATATAATTTTGATATTAACAAACATTTTTGTTTTTCTACGACTATCTTGCCTACTAACATTGTAGGTCCACAAGATCAAATTATAAATTGAACCAGCTTGAGATTGGGTAGATTATGATTGAGTCAGTTTATAATGTATGTCAAGTGCCTTTTACCCTTTCTTGAGTCAATTGTAAAAGTTGTGGACCTTGATGTTAAGTAACCTTGCACCCATACACTTGGGGGGAAATTTCTATCTGTTGGTTAGAGTTGTGTGTTTTGATCACATTATTTGGGACTATCCAAAAATCATCCTTGACGATAAGTTAAAAATAGAAACCTAATTAGGGCATCCTGGTTAAGGCAGCCATCATTAAGCAAATCATCCTGAACGATATTAGCATCATCTGGGACGATTGGCCAAATAAGAATGAATCAGCTGCCATATCTATTTAGGCATATTTTTTTTTAACATCGTCCAGGATATCATCCTAGACGATGTAGTGCAATTAACCCTAAATTAATCTGTTAATTAAGGAAAGCAATTATGGTTTGATTGCTCAATCTTATCGTCTTGGATGATCGCAGGATAATTCGGGATGACGAGTTCACAAACCTTAGTTCTTCTTGGATGATGTATAATCTTCCTGGTTACTTTCAGCGCGATGCTCTGGATGATATGTAATGAGTTACACTAATCGTCTGGGACGATCGAGAGATCGGCCTGGATGATCAAGTTATTTTTCCATCATCAAGATATCCTTTCAGGGCAATATTCTAGATGAAATTGTTCATTTTGTACTAATCGTCTCGGACGATCTAGCTATTTTTCCATCGTTCAGACATCCATCCAGGACGATGGTCTGGACGATATTTAACTACTTGAACTTATCATACATGATGATATCTTATTGTATTGGACGATATAAATAAATTATCCTTCTGATCGTCCAGACTCTTCCAAATCGTCCTGACTGATTGAGCTAAATTTATACTTATCGTACGGGACTATCAGCAGATCGTCCTAGATAATAATGTCGATTTGTTGTAATTAAGAGCTAATATGAAGCTCTTCTTTATAAGATCTCTTATTTTATCCAAGAGAGTATCTTTTGCTACTATTCTGACTTGAGAAGGCAAGGAGAGGGAGAGAAAGGGAGAGAGAGAGAGAGGATCTTATGAGGGGTTTCACAAAGGTTGCTCCAAGCAAGGATCTGAGTCATCTTCTTCGATTGTCATCCCTGGTTCCTTGGAGGTTCGAGAGAGGTCTACTTCAGCAACTGATCAAGGTTCTCTGCCTGCTTCTAGAGGAAGCAAAAGGAGTTGGGTTCTCTGCCTGCTTCTGTAGGAAGCAAAAGGAGTTGGGTTCTCTACTTGCTACTGGAGGAAGTAAAAGGAGTTGGGTTCCCTGCCTCACTTGGGTCGATGGAAAGGATTTTTTATACAGGCTTCTCCGCCTTGCTGTGGGGGGTAAAAGGAAAGACATTGAGTTTAGTGCAATACTCGGAGGGGGCCTCCGAGTAGTAGACGTAGGTCAAGTTGATCGAACCACTATAAAATATGGTGTGATCTTTATTATTGTACTTCTTCTAAATATCTAACCCCCCCCCCCCCCTGGTTAGCCTCGGGACAAGTTATGAGGGCCTAACATCTCTGCTGAATTTTCACTTGATCCTAGTATGGTATCTTGTAGAGCAAATATAATGTATTTGTTGAAAAATAATAGATAGACCTAATCCTATAGCAAAGAATAAAACTATTTAACTAAAATTAGACCAAATACTAGCAACATAGGGTTGCCTTGAATGGGATGAACAAAAATAAAGTAGATGAATTGAAGTTCCATTAATCATCTATCTTATGCAAATAGTTTTTATATAATAACCTATGTCTGGAGGCTTATGGGATACTTGATGATATTCCTAACATTCTTTTTCTCATTATAGGTTTTTGTTACAGAAATTTTTTATTTTATTTTTGTTAAAGCAGTACAATAGCTAATTATTTAAAAAAAATAATTTCATATCCATTATATATATCTTTAAAAGTTTTTGTCTATTTGGATAGAGAAATATGGCATGTTGATATTGTAGTATCATGCTTTGTGCGATTAGATTC
>NW_021407039.1:0-381 GCF_001605985.2 Dendrobium catenatum | reverse complement strand
TTTCAAAAAAAAAGTATTTTTAAGCATAAGCAATAAACACAACATGTGATGTTACAAATAGAGTTTATTTAAGACCAATTCTTAAAAAGACTCCATATGAAATATTTTTTGGAAAGAAACCTAAGATTTGTCATTTACATGTTTTTGGATGTAAGTATTTTATTTTAAATAATGATAAGGATTTTTTAGGTAAATTTGATAGTAAGTATGATGATGGTATATTTTTAGGATATTCAATTTTCAAATTTTTTTTTAGAGTTTTCTATAAGAAAAAAATAATTATTGAAGAATCTATTCATATAATTTTTGATGAAAACCCTATAAGTTTAATAAGAAATGATTTTAATGATGATGATATTGAAAATATAAAGAAAATAAATT
>NW_021407038.1:0-881 GCF_001605985.2 Dendrobium catenatum | reverse complement strand
AGATTGAGAATAAAAAATATGAGTTTCCTTCCTTTGAATGTTTTAGAGAAGTCAAACACAATTTACCAAAGATTTCAAGAAAAATAGGAAGTAAATTTTTCATTTTTAGAAAAGTGAATGTGTGTGTTGATCAGATAAAAACTTTCACGAAAACAAAAATTCAAAGAAAAAACAAAACAAAAACACAAAATAAAAAAACATAAAAACACAACACAAAAACACGAAAGGCTTTTGACCATTATCTCTCTCCTGGTCTGATGCTTTAGAAACCAGATCTGCCCATGAGATTTTTTGCCTTTAATTATTTCCCCTGTTTAAATTTTGTTTTGTCTTGCCCTTTTCTTTTATAGGAAGAATTCTTAAATTAGGGCACTGATTTTTCATATGTCCAGGCTTCCTACATCGAAAGCAAATAACGTTAGAAGAAATATGGACATCCTTGACAATTTTACCTTTTTTCCACTTTTGCTTATGCTTTGGTGAGCTTTGTGATTTGCTTGTCAAGTTATTGCATTCATCACCAACTAAGCTATCTCTTTCTGTATCTTCAGTTTTTAGAACAATCCTTTCACCTGCATCCAAAAGTCTTTGACCCAAACCTTGCTCGTAGGCAATGAGTGAGCCAATCAAATTATCAATAGAATAATCATTCAAATCTTTTGATTCATAAATAGTAACTACTTTGGCATTAAACTTATCCAGTTGACAACGAAGAATTTTGTTAACTTTTTAAAATTTTGAAAATTCTTTTCCTAAAGCATGAAATGAGTTTACAATTTGAATGAATTTGGTATACATGTCTAAGATCGTTTCATAAGGTTTGATGGAAAATAATTCAAAATCGTGCATTAACAAATTCAACTTGGATTGCTTGATTTCAT
>NW_021407037.1:0-218 GCF_001605985.2 Dendrobium catenatum | reverse complement strand
CTTTTGTGAGCTTAGTACTAGTTCAACACTAAGACACCAAATTTAATACTTTAGTGCCGCGAATATCCAAGCCCACAATACTATCATATATATATGAAACTATATAATGTTCAAATTTTAACATAAGAAAAATAAAATTATCGATATTGTATTGTATTTTTATTTATATAATATTTATCATATACAAAATATATTCTTATGTTAAATAAAGGTTTAAA
>NW_021407036.1:0-200 GCF_001605985.2 Dendrobium catenatum | reverse complement strand
CCTGGCAGCAATCCGAGCCCCCTCCAGCTCAATCTCAGCCGTCCAAGATCGCTAAAAGTCGCTGAATAGGCTTGAGCTCCCCAGACCGCGAGAAGCATCCTCACTTGCTCGAAATCGTTTAAGAGAGCTCCTTCGACCTCCCAAGCTCTCCCTTCGAGCTCCTAGATCGATCCCTTCATCCGTTCGAGCAAGCGTCCGTG
>NW_021407035.1:0-487 GCF_001605985.2 Dendrobium catenatum | reverse complement strand
CGATCGTACAGACGAACACGTGTTCGTACAGACGATCCAAATTTAATTCGTTTTAATGGAAGTTGAAAATCGTCCCCCGCTATGAACCGACATCTGTTCGTCTGGACAAACCAAAGGTTCATATGGACAAAGTTTATAATAAAAGTTGTCTTATCCATTCAACTGCTGAAATCAATCGTCCCGTCGTTTGAAAAAAAATATTTTGTCCTGGACGACCGTGAGGATCGTACAGACGAACTACATTAAAAACTGCTCTTAAGACGGTTTGAAATCACCCAGATTGACATTTTACACACATCGTCCCGAACGAAAAAAATTTCGCCCCGGATGATTAACACAAAATTTTTGAATTTTTGTATTTTTATCAAAGAAAACCAAAATAAACACATAAAACACAATAAACAACGAAAAATGTATAGACTTTAAATAAAAATCACTCAAAAACAAACAAAAATCATAAAAACATAAACTACGAAAACAAAAACAT
>NW_021407034.1:0-386 GCF_001605985.2 Dendrobium catenatum | reverse complement strand
CTTGGCCCCCCACTGAAGAGTGCACCTTTCTACTCTTGGAATCCTCCGCATTGCCCAACACAGCTGAATCACCAGGCAGCCCATCATCAACAACATTAGGATTAGAAACCAATTTCTCACAAACAACCAGATTAGTTTTTGGACTAACAACCTTCTCAGCCAAATTCTCACTAACAACCTTCTCAGCCAACTGCCCAGAATCGATAGACGAAGGAAAGAAGGGAAGAGCATTAGGAGAAAGCAAATTCTCAGCCACGCCCATAAAACCATCATCAATTAAAACATTGCCATCCTGAACGATTTCCAAAGTCATATCAACATGAGGATTAGAGATCAGCTCTCCACACGAAGCAGCTACATCATTGTTCAACCCAACCACATTCGGC
>NW_021407033.1:0-269 GCF_001605985.2 Dendrobium catenatum | reverse complement strand
TATAGGCTTGGATTGAGTTGAATTTGGTGTCGTTGGTTTCATATTTCCAAGACGTTCAGTTCAAATGTAAGTTTGCTAAAATTGGAGTTCATATGATCTCATATTTAATTTTTAAAATTTCCAACTTGATTTTGCTTCAAAATTCACGCCGGATCAAGATAATTTTTTGCTGATATACCACTCATTAACGCAAATATAAACTTTGTTGTGTATGCATGGTGTTTGTCCCAATGCCTTAAATAGTGATGCCATTGTAGAACAATGATTTT
>NW_021407032.1:0-293 GCF_001605985.2 Dendrobium catenatum | reverse complement strand
TAATTATAAATTAAATTATCTTTTCCTAAAAATTATTTTTTCTTTGTAATTGGCATTTTTCAAAAAAAAAATTAATTTTTTACTTCAAATTTTTTTAAAGATTTTAATAAAATTTAATAACACAATTTTTTACTTCAAATTATTTTAAAAAATAATACTCAAGTTTTTTAATTCATTACAAAAAAATTTGGTTTTAATAATTGTATTTTAATTTTACATTTCTTAAACATAATAAAATTACTCTATCCCAACAATATTATCAATCCCAACCTCAAACGTAAAAATATAACTAT
>NW_021407031.1:0-255 GCF_001605985.2 Dendrobium catenatum | reverse complement strand
TTGTTCCCTCGACCGGTACCATTCCTCGCAGTTTATACAAATAAAATAGGAAAAATAAGGATTAGAATCACTTTTAATAAATAATAATAAAATAATTGAAATTTACTGAAAATAAAAGACGTACCTTTCTTCGGGCTTAAACACTGGCTTTGTCCTTGCTTTCTGAAACTTTTACTTTTGGAAATATACTTTGTATCTTCCCAATGTTTACTTACATCTTTCCAAACTTCCACAATTTTCATAAAACAAATATTT
>NW_021407030.1:0-398 GCF_001605985.2 Dendrobium catenatum | reverse complement strand
AGAGATAGCTTAGTTGGTGATGAATGCAATAACTTGACAAGAAAATCACAATGCTCACCAATGCATAAGCAAAAGTGCAAAAAAAGGTAAAAGTGGTAAGGATGTACATATTTCTTCTGACGTTATTTGCTTTCGATGCAGGAAGCCTGTACATATGAAAAATCAGTGCCCTAATTTAGAAAAGGGCAAGGAGAAGCAAAATTTAAACTGGGGAAATAATGAAAGGCAAAAAATCTCATGGACAGATTTGGTTTCTGAATCATCGGACCAGGAGAGAGATAATGGTTAAAAGCCTTTCATGTTTTTGTGTTATATTTTTATGTTTTTCTTTTTTATTTTTGTGTTTTAGTTTTGTTTATTCCTTGAAATTTTTGTTTTCATGAAAGTTTTTCTCTGAT
>NW_021407029.1:0-285 GCF_001605985.2 Dendrobium catenatum | reverse complement strand
TTTTAAAGTTTTCCAAATCACCTCTATCTTTTAATTATCTTTGGGCCAGTTCTATAGGGCTTAACATCCCTAACAAACTTTCAAGTGGTATCAGAGCACTTTCCAGTGCCATCAGAGCACTCTCAAGTGGTATCAGAGCAAATTTTCAAAAAATTAGTTTTTAAAAGCTTTTGAATTTTAATCCATGGCTAATTTTTCAAATCGTAATGTTGCGGAAGGTATTCAATCACCAGACCACCTTTATTTGGAAATATGTCATTTGATTTTTGGAAAACTCGCATGTCT
>NW_021407028.1:0-515 GCF_001605985.2 Dendrobium catenatum | reverse complement strand
TGCAAATTATACACCTTAATACGTTGAATCCGCTCCAAAAACTTAAGATTAATAAGCTGCTTCATCTACTTCTTGATCTATTGCTTAAGAGTAATAAACTTAATATATAGTTATCAAACTGCTTGATCTACTTCTGCATTGGCCCATTAGGTGGAGCAGCTGCTTGAGTTTATACTTCAGAACCGTATATTGGAGAAGTAGATCAAGGTATAAATTTGTCAATATTGCACTAAATTTGTAGTTTGAGCCACAGAAGATGAGCATCCAAATTGTTGAGTGAATCTTAATTAAGATTTACTTATTATAACAAATATAGCATTCTGTTGAACTTTGGGGAATGCGGCCTTGCTTTGTCTCTCGGATTGTTGCAAGGTATGTTTTATTTCTTTTTTCCGCCTCAATCGAGATTCAATATAAGGTATTTTTTGTTCAAGTTAGATATTTATTTTTCCCTCATCAGTTTCTTAATATACATTTTTACACCATTGTTGTCTGCCCACATTTTATCAAGCTAT
>NW_021407027.1:0-210 GCF_001605985.2 Dendrobium catenatum | reverse complement strand
TTTAACCTCTTTGGTGGTGCTCCTCCTCCTCCTCCTCTAGATCAGGGACCATATGAGTGATTGTTGCACTTGATGTTTTGTGTTTGTGTTATTATTGTTTATGTGTCAGTTTGTTTGCTTTTAATAGTTTGATGTATTTCTTATTTATTTTAGTTGTTATATTAATATCTTGGTGAATCCTTATAATATTTAAAATGATATCAATATAAG
>NW_021407026.1:0-844 GCF_001605985.2 Dendrobium catenatum | reverse complement strand
TGTATTATTATTAATCTTATAATAGATTACGAAAAAAGTTCAGCCGATAGGGATAATCCAAATTCCATCAGAGTAAATTTATAAGCAAAAATGTAAAAGCAAATTTTGAACTGAAACTAATTTTATTTAACTTAAAGTCCAATGTGGCCGAGATTTGAAGTATTCTGTATTCAATTTACAATAAATGGCGATGGAGAATTGAAGATTCATTGCAATGTTGAAGAGGTGGATCATTATTTTAATTTCCGAACACTTAAAGGAGAAGCCAAAATGATAGAACAAGAATAAATGTTAGGGCTTTTAGACTTCCGAACAGTTACAGGATACGAAGAACCAGATAAGAGAAGCCAAGTATGCCAAGAGTCGGAGCGCCCGATATCAAAGACTACTTAACAGTGATTTTTGTTTAAGTAAACCTCAATTTATTTGGAGAGGGCTATTAATTAATACATTAAATTGACATTAATTAAGTAAACAACTTACTATATAAATGCTACCTATCAAATTAAAGATTTATTTAATAAATAAATAATGTTTATTAAATGCCGCATTATTTTTTTAATACCTATGAAATTAAATGCCGCATTTATAAAATACAACACCTACTACATAGGGCTCGCATTTATCAAGTAAATGCTCTTTCCTCGCTCTGACCTCCGCGGAGAGTGCTCTGGGATATTTTGGAGATCCTAGGGTTTCCTCGCTCTGACCTCCGCGCCGCCTCGTTCCTCCGATCGGGAGAGGTAAGTCCTCTCCCTGATGGAGATGAACGAATTCCCCCCTCTTCATAACTCTTCCCTCCTGGGTCCGATCCCAGCTTCTCAAAATGGTTCCTTCGCAAAAA
>NW_021407025.1:0-1779 GCF_001605985.2 Dendrobium catenatum | reverse complement strand
GTCTTATCTACAAACCCATCTGCCTTCCGAAATTTACTCCGGAACCTAATCCGTTAAAACTCCCCTCGCCGAATAAGAAGAAAAGAAATCGCGCGGCGGGGAGGCCGGGGCCGAATTTTCGGAGCCCACACCTGAACAGTTCCCTTCAAAAATGACTGAGGAACACCTTATCTCGATCGAGCACTGTAGACTCCGACATTCCATACAGTCTGATCACCTCTCTGATGAATGTCACTGCCACTGTCACTATCGTGTATGGATGTTGTAGGAGAATGAAATGAACATAGTTGATCAATCTATCCACCACCACTAAAATCACTATAAACCCCTTAGATTTGGATAATCCATCTATAAAATCCATGGTGATCTTCTCCTATACTTTGTTTGGAAAAGCTAGAGGTTGTAGTAATCCTTCCGGAGTCATAGCCATGTATTTGCTCCTTTGACATACCTCACATCTAATTATCATCTTCTTGACATCCTTATGCATCACCTTTTAATACAACTCTACCGCCAACCTCATGTACGTCTTCTGCACCCCTGAATGACCCCCAATAGCACTTTCGTGGAATTCTTACAAAAGTTGAGGAATATGATTCAAGGTTCATGGCAGCACAAATCTTCCACTGTACAACAGTCTCTCCCCGCTAGGGAATAGCCCGGTTGGACTCTCATCCCTTAGCATATCTGCCCTAATCGCCCTTATCTCCTCGTCCTGCACACTCTCCTCCTTAATAGTCCCCCAATTCATCATAAGTCGTATCGAAATGACTAACTCATGTAGCTCCCCCATGCATCTGGACAAGGCATCAATCGCCTTGTTCTCTAGCCTTGGCCTATACGGGATCTCGAAATCGTATCCCAAAAGCTATGACAACCAACTGTGATGCTCCTCAGTTACCATCCTCTATTTTAACAGGTACTTCAAGCTCCTATGTTCTTTCATGATAATAAAATGTCGGCCAAGAAAGTAAGGCCACCATTTCTAAATAGCTAACATAATGGCCATCAACTCCCTCTCATAGACTGACTTCGATCAAGCTCTGTCTGTCAACACCTGACTGAAGTAAGCTACGTGCTTGTAATTATGCATGAGCACTGCCCCTAATCCATACTCTGATGCATCAATCTCCACCATAAAAACCTGGCAGAAATCTGGTAGGGCCATGACTAGTACTATGGTCATGGCCTTCTTCAATCTCTCAAAAGCCTGGGTAGTTGCCTCGCCCCATATAAAACTATCCTTCAGCTGTTCTGTCAATGGCCACGCTATAGTGTTGTATCCGCTCACAAACCTTCTGTAATACCTAGTCAATCCTAGGAAACCCCTCAGCTCCTTTAGAGTCTTAGGTAGCGGTTATTTCAGCATAGCCTCAATCTTCGTCTGATCAGCGGCCACCCCCCTACTGAGATACCACGTGCCCCAAGTACTCCACATTGGACTGTGCAAAGTAATACTTCTTTAGGTTGGTCTGCAGCTGTTGCTCCTATAACACCTCGAACATCACCTTCAAGTGCTCCAAATGCTCCTCATCTGACATGCTTTACACTAGGATGTCATCAAAGAACACTAATACAAATCTCTTAAGGTATGGTTGGAACACCCTGTTCATGAGGGACTGGAATATAACAGGGGCATTAGTGAGGCCAAACAACATCATCAAGAACTCATAGTATCCCTCATGTGTCCTAAATGCAATCTTCGGGATATCCTCCTCTCTCATCCTGATTTGATGGTACCCAGACTTCAGATTTATCTTGTGAATACATCTGCTCCAC
>NW_021407024.1:0-528 GCF_001605985.2 Dendrobium catenatum | reverse complement strand
AAAATTTAACAATGTTTATATGATGATTTGAACTGTATTGATAAGTCAAGTGATGTTTGTTGCTTAAAGTCAACTATTGATGAATCATGATTGTGGTATAGAAGACCATCATATAAGCAGGAAGACTCTTAGGAAAATCACTTATTATAATCGGTTAAAGGAATTCCTAAGTTAGAATTTTTCAAAAACAACTTTGTGATGCATGTCAATTAAGGAAGCAAACTAAATTCTCATTCCATTCCATTAAAGGCATAGTAACCACTAGACATTTAGAAGCACTTCGCATGAATTTATTTAGACATATTAGTACAAGTTAGAAGGAAAATTGTTTAGATTTGTGATTGTTGATGATTATTCTAGATTCACTTGAGTTAAATTACTTGCAAATAAGAGAGTTATATGAAGAGTTTAGAATATTCTCAATTTAGATTCAGAGAAAAATGGATGTTTAATTTCAACAATCTATATTAAGCAAAGAAAAAATGAAACCTTCTTGAGTCAGACTAAATACATTAAATAAAATTTGAA
>NW_021407023.1:0-289 GCF_001605985.2 Dendrobium catenatum | reverse complement strand
TTAAATGAAATCCTCCAAATTTCTTCCATTTCTTTCTCAACTCAATGGCACATTTAGAGAATGTTAAATCTTTCACCAGAATTTTAACAACCAAAGATTTACTTAAAACATGAATATTGGACTTAAAACATGAATATTGGACTTTTCTTTATCCATATCCATTTTAACAATGTTTAAATCACCAATCACATCGGGATTTTAATTCCAATTAATTTTAATATGTGGTTTTTTATTCCACACATTAGAATTTTTAAAATTGGAAAAAATAATTTGATTATTGATATTGACA
>NW_021407022.1:0-251 GCF_001605985.2 Dendrobium catenatum | reverse complement strand
AAAACTTTTGAAAAACTTCTTAATAAGGCTAGCAATATGCAGGAAGAGGCTTATAAGATGCCATTCCTATGAGAGCAGTCTGAAGACAAGAAGGGTCCTAGATTGGTTAAGACTTTTGAGAAGAAGGCAGTAGTGTCAGTAGTTGACAAGGGAAAAAGGCCAATGACTAGTCAGCCCAGTATTCCTCCACCACAGCCAGTTCAGAGACAGCCCTTTCAAGTTACTCCCCAATACACCAGAGATCCTAACTA
>NW_021407021.1:0-246 GCF_001605985.2 Dendrobium catenatum | reverse complement strand
CGGATCTATCATCCCCAGCTTGTCAATCATTCTGAGAAAGGCAGAACTGTCCAATACTTTAGTAATGATGTCTGCAAGTTGATCCTTTGATAATACATGGTCGACACTTACTAGACCACTGTCTAGTTTTTCTTTAATAAAATGTCTGTCCACTTTTATGTACTTGGTCCTGTCGTACTGGACTGGATTGTGGGCTATGCTGATTGCTAATTTGTTGTCACAATGTAGCTTCATGGGCTCATCCCA
>NW_021407020.1:0-500 GCF_001605985.2 Dendrobium catenatum | reverse complement strand
CACACGTGTCAATTGGCCAAGCAACGTAAACAGAACATTGGGCTTTACACTCTGTTACCTGTGCCTAGTTGTCCTTGGCAGGACGTCAGTATGGATTTTATTTTAGGCCTGCCAAAGAAACTGCGAAGGAATGATGCCATATGCGTAGTTGTAGATCGATTTTCCAAAATGGCTCATTTCCTCCCCTGTTCCAAAACATCTGATGCCTCTCACATTGCCAAGCTTTATTTTAATGAGGTCGTCCGCTTGCATGGTTTACCCAAAACCATTGTATCGAATCGAGACGTTAAGTTCACTAGTTACTTCTAGAAAACCCTGTGGATGAAGATGGGTACTAAGCTACAATTTTTCACTGCTTTTCACCCACAGACGGATGGTCAGACAGAGGTAGTTAACAGAAGTTTGGGAAATCTGTTGCGTTCTCTGGTTGGGGATCATATTAGAGACTGGGACACTATCCTAACCACTGCTGAGTTTGCGTACAATAATTCTGTCAACCG
>NW_021407019.1:0-275 GCF_001605985.2 Dendrobium catenatum | reverse complement strand
TAGAGGTCAACAAATGCCCCCCAACAAAGGTGGTACGTGTCTGGAGCGAATCACGTTTGTTGTAAGCTGTTTGTCCTTGTGGATCTCTAGATATTTGTTCTAGATGTCACATAAAGGGTTTCATTTAGTGGATCTCCAAAATTTTGCTTGGATGTCCATTACACTTCTCATTTAGTGGATCTCCAAAATTTTGCTTGGATGTCACACTAAGATTCTCTTTTTTTTCATAGATCTCTTGGATGTATCAATAGATGATTGAGATACTGATTTCATTC
>NW_021407018.1:0-449 GCF_001605985.2 Dendrobium catenatum | reverse complement strand
GCCGTCCATGTCCATATCAATGTCAATAATCAATAATAAAAAGTATCCATACTCAATGATCAATCAATGAAATCAATGAAACCGTACAATACAGTAAAGCCGATCAAATCAATAAAGCAGATATCGATAAAATAATAAATCCATCAAGATCAATAAATCAATCAGAAATCAATAAATTGATGCATATCAATAAATCCATACGATGCTATATCGTATACATGCAATTCCATACAACGGTCTTACTCGACAAGCACAAACACTAGCTATGATCAATAGTGCTGTTGTAGAAATCCATGGTGCTGTTGTAGAATCCATACTGCTGTTGTACATATCCGCACGTTGGTTTCGATCAAGAAGAGTCGTCACTCTTTTGCCCGTCGGCCGCCCGTCTGCATATAAAACTCCTTATGAATCCCATCAATAGTGCTGTTGTAGAAATCCATAATCGA
>NW_021407017.1:0-263 GCF_001605985.2 Dendrobium catenatum | reverse complement strand
ATTCGTACGAATGTAAATATCTTTTATATATAAAGGACTGTTTGATCGTTTTGAGGAGAGAGAAAAAGCTGGAGAGAGGAAGAAAAGCTTAGTTTTGGAGGCCACAGAGCAATTTTCATCTGTCGACGCAGTTGGAAGAATAGCTTATCTCACAGTAAGGAATTCATATCCTATTTTTGGTTTTGAAGATTTTATATTTTGGTATTTTTTCTCAGATTTGTGTTTGCGTTACCGAAAAACGTGCTTATCTTTGTATTGACAAA
>NW_021407016.1:0-249 GCF_001605985.2 Dendrobium catenatum | reverse complement strand
TTTTAATATTTAAGTTTTAAATAACATAGAAACTTAACGAATCTAGGGAACTGCCGGAATTGTCCAGGGTCGCATGCATATTAATGCATTTCTCTCTCCTTCTTATAAGACATCTCCCTGCCTGCGGGTAGAGTCCGGATAATCTGGCCTATGAGGATGAAGTGCCGGACCTAGGGAGACTCAGTCTTTTCTAAAAATTATTTTATACTAAACCTGTTTTTAAAATCCAAAGCATTCATGAGCTGACAT
>NW_021407015.1:0-258 GCF_001605985.2 Dendrobium catenatum | reverse complement strand
TTGATGAAATCACATTCTTACCTTTACCAAATATTACTGGTTCCTTCTTCTCCAGATAACCTCCTTCATTAATGACCAAGCTTGTACCTCTACCTTTGCTTTTGTTATTCAAATTTGAATTCCTGTCACCAAAAGCCGGGGGAGATGACGTGAAAGCTCTAGCTGAAGACTTAGCGGAAGGACGTAGATCATCATTTTTAACTCCGGCCGGAGGTATCCGACGAACATCCGCCTCCATTCGTTTTCCGTGAAAACCGC
>NW_021407014.1:0-683 GCF_001605985.2 Dendrobium catenatum | reverse complement strand
AGACCATTGGATGTTTTGACTCTGATTTTGTAGGATGTAGGGTGGATAGAAAGATCACTTATGGGACTTTCCAATTCATACGACAGTCTTTAGTCTTCTGGTCTAGTAGAAAAATAAAACTCTGTTGTACTTTCCACAGCTGAAGCTGAGTATATTGCCTTAGGGAATTGCGTGGCCCAAGTCCTTTGGTTGAAGCAGCAAATTCTGGATTTAGGATCACCTGTAGGCACAATCTCAATCCTTTGTGACAACACTAGTGCCAACTGCATTTCTAAGAATCCTATACAACATTTAAGGACTAAGCACACTGACATAAGTCATCACTTTATTAGAGACCATGTGACAAAGGTAGACATTTAGTTACACCATGTGACAACTGAGAATCAACTGGATGACATCTTCACTAAACTACTCGCCTTCGACACTTTCAGCACTCTAAGGACCAGATTGGGTGTTATTGACATAAATGCATGAACTTGGTTCATACTAATTTTTGATTTATTATCTATTATTTATATTTCACTTGTATTATTTTATTTTTGTAATTTTTTCTTGGTTTATTTTTTGTTGTTGGTTTTTTCTTTTGTTGCTTTATTTTTTATATGCTTTAATTTTTTATAATCATCGCTGAAATTGATATGTTATTCCTTATTTATATTTTTGAAAATTTATAGTAAATATTT
>NW_021407013.1:0-513 GCF_001605985.2 Dendrobium catenatum | reverse complement strand
ATGACACGGGACCAAGTTATATAGTTTCACATATAGTTTACGCCTTATAATAAATGAAGTATAATGTCTATTTGCTTGTTGCTCTACTACTTTCTTTCTATCAACAAAGTGAACTAAGTCCTTTTTCAGCTCTCCTATTATATTCTCTTCTTCATTATCATCTTCTTTATATTTACTATTTACATTCATATAGTTAGTATGATGTGATTCAATATGTGTGTTAGATTAAAGAGATTCAATGTTTTGCATATTAGACATGGAGGCCATCATTTCATCTATTTTCCTTTCGATTTTTGAATTTGCTCATCTTTCTGATAAATTAGTATTATAGACGCTTTGTTAAGTTTGGTGTATCACCTTCCTCAATCTTTACATCTAAGAGATTTTCTTTACCTTTACCCTTATATTTCTATGTAGATTCCCGGATATCTACAATATAGATATTCTTAGACATATCCTCATAATGATATCTCATAGTGGCCATTTTAATGGCCTCTTCTTCATCAATCTTTC
>NW_021407012.1:0-942 GCF_001605985.2 Dendrobium catenatum | reverse complement strand
CAGGTGGAATGTTAATAAACTTAGGGATTTTGTTCCTATGAGCATTATCTCTGCTATCCTTGATGTGCCCTTACAATTACAGAGCAATGATATTATTTTATTTAAACCGACTCCTAATGGGAAGTTTAGTCTTAAAATAGCCTGGGACAATTTTCGTATCAAACAAAGGCAATCGGTTATTTTTTCGGCTATCTGGCATAATACTATTCCTATCTCCTATTCTATCTTGACTTGGAGAGTTTTAAAAAATTTTATTCCTGTTGATGAATTACTGATGAGAAAAGGCTTGAATATTCCGTCCAAATGCCAGTGTTGCTCTAACAGGGAAACTTTGGATCATGTTTTTGTTAGTGGTTTGATAGCTAAGAAAGTTTGGTTGCATTTTATGGGCATTTCTCATAAAGACAGCAGCTCTATGCAGGATGATATCTCTAAAATGCTGGATTTGTGGATGCTTAAAGCGAAAGGTCATATTTATAATCTCATTCCCATCCTTATTTTTTGGTATTTGTGGAAGGCTAGAAATGAAGCTAAACATGAGGGTATTCGTATGGATGCTTTGAAAATTATTGATAATATAAATTACAAAGTCTCTCAACTGTATGCAGCTAATATTATTTCTGGTAAGAACTTTAAAAACTGCAGTTTTTTGGCTCATTACTTCGGTATTACTCTTGATTCTGTTGAGTTTAGAAAGAGGGAGAAAGTTGTTAGATGGTTGAAACCGTGCTTGCCTTTTTTCAAATTGAACACGGATGGTTCGGTGGGATCTGATGTTGCTGGAATGGGAGGTATTCTTCGTGATTCTAACGGTGATGTTATTTCTGCCTATGCCTCTTCTTTAAATTACTGTAAAGTTATTTATGCGGAAATGAGGGGTTTAGTCTATGGTTTGGAATTGTGCTATAAATTCAAGGTTACTAATGTTGTCATTGAAGTGGA
>NW_021407011.1:0-239 GCF_001605985.2 Dendrobium catenatum | reverse complement strand
AAAACATCGCCAAATAAAAGAAGAACAAAATGCATCCGCTTAAGGAAGAAGAATAATTAGATGCACGAGAGATAAACTAGAGGGCTCACCACTTTTTAGGGATATAAAACTTATTTACAAGTGTTAAGTAAATAAAAGAAAGGTTCATAACTCTACACATTCCATCCAAGAAACAAATTCGCTCTCAGTATTTTTTTTTTATTTTTCTTTTCTAAACTTCTAATTAATGCTTTTAGAAA
>NW_021407010.1:0-610 GCF_001605985.2 Dendrobium catenatum | reverse complement strand
GATATTGAGAAACTCTCTAATGTTTTAGCAAATTTTGTAGATCCCTTTAAATAAGAACTGTCTTGATGTTCAGATTTATGCTTTAACTAGAGACGATAACTTTCTTTAAAGGGTGCATGCAATTCCTTTAGAATAATGAAAGAGGTTTCTAATATATTCAAGATGATATGGGAAAAAGTATTCCTTCTACGATTTCTATTTTTGTTTGGCGAATTTTACATAATTTCATACCTACGGATGAAAATTTTATTAAACATGGTTTCATTCTTCCCTCTAAATGCTAGTGTTGTTATTATATGGATAATATGCACCATGTTTTTGTCACTGACCCTTGTGCTATTAAGGCCTGAACTTATTTTGAGGATATTTTGCACTTTAACTGCTTCAATGCTAAGGTTTCTATTTATACTTTATTGAATTGTTGGTTTGTTAGTTCCAAAGGTCATATCAGGAATGTTATCCCTTTTCTTATCCTTTAGTTTTTATAGTTGGATAGGAATAATTCCAGTTATAATGGGGTGGTTATGAATCATCATAGAATTATTCAAAATGTTAAATATAAAATTTGGGACCTTTTTTGTGGTAAGTTAATCTCTGTTAAGAATTTTAA
>NW_021407009.1:0-318 GCF_001605985.2 Dendrobium catenatum | reverse complement strand
ATTAGGTGTCTTTCCTTTTATTTTTCGTAGATTGCATATGTAGGTCGCACCACGAGCACTTAGTTTAGGCTCTCCTAGATCTAAGGACATGGTGTGTTTACTACTTTTATATATGTTTCCCTGCATTTATTACCCTGAGGGTTAGTGTAAACTTCACTTTAAACCCATATAACGTAGTGACACCCTAAGGACAAAAATTAAGGATCCGTCTAGCAAACGTAGAAGTCTCATAGGAGCTAGGATAGATCACTGATTAACATGAAAACTTCAACACTTAAACTTAGGGACATCATAAGCCTCCCAGAATTTTCTAGGAAT
>NW_021407008.1:0-814 GCF_001605985.2 Dendrobium catenatum | reverse complement strand
GGGGAGAGGTTTTAAAGGTAGAATGTAATAGAATTTCCTCCCTATAGATCGTACTATACGATTCTAATTCGTACAGTACGATTAGAGGGATGTAGTACGATTCTGTGAATAGATCGTACCGTACGAAATTATATCGTACTATACGATATGTTCAAATCCAAAACCCTAGCCGTTGTTTAACTTAGGTAAGTAATTTTTTGCCATTCGTATGGTACGAACTTGTTCGTACGGTACGATTATTTTTAAATACTTACTTAACTTAACTCGTGATTAGTGCAAGAAAACCGGGCTTAATTATAATTTGAACATTGTGCTGTACGAACCCATTCGTACAATATGATGAACAGAGATGAATTATAATCATCCCGGATATCGTCCCAGATGATCAATTGTTTTTTGTCTCATCGTACTATACGATGTACATCGTACCATACGATGAACAGAGATGATGTTTCATAGTCCCGACTATCATCTTATACAAACTGTGTTGTCATGTATCATATCGTATGATTTAGTATTGTACTGTACGAACATTTTTGAACTATTCGTACCACTTCGTACCAGGACGTGGTCTATTTATGAAGAGCGGAGCACTCCGGGGAGTGGACGTAGGTCATATTTTGACCGAACCACTATAAAAATCTTGGTGTGTTTTTTTCCTTACTATTTTTTCATTACTACGTGCCTTTTTAATTTCAAAATATTTTCCTTGGAAAATTTGAAAAAAAAAGGGTTGTTTAATTTTTCGTATTAAAATTCTAAAAACAATGAAAAGATTTAGAACTCCTGCTTAGGTTTTAATTATTGTCAAAAA
>NW_021407007.1:0-248 GCF_001605985.2 Dendrobium catenatum | reverse complement strand
AGGAGATATTTATGAAATCAAAATCATCAAGATCATGGCATAAAACATAATAAAATCAACTTGAGTTCATACATTTGTGTTTTAAGCTTGAGTTACTTATTAATTCTAATTTTAATTAAGACAGAAAAATTATAATTATGAATACTATAAATAGGGTATTAATTTCATAAGTATTTTATTAATAACTTTTCATGTGTAATTTTAATAAGAATATAAATGCTATGATAGATATCAAATTAATTATTTTA
>NW_021407006.1:0-268 GCF_001605985.2 Dendrobium catenatum | reverse complement strand
TAGTTATCTCCTAATACTTTTTGGAAGAGTTATTTTTTCTCTTGTATGTACTAACATTTCAAGAAAATCAAACCCCAGACTACAAAGACTTCAAATCAAATTCAGCATGAGATACTTTGCATATTTAAAAAAAAACTTGTATTTTTCTTTGAATTAAATTTGAGAGGGAGTGATTGTAGTTGAGTGAATACACACACACTTAAGGAAATTTTGAGAAATTTGTACTGATCGTACAAGACGAACATAGTTCGTACAGGATGATCAGATC
>NW_021407005.1:0-261 GCF_001605985.2 Dendrobium catenatum | reverse complement strand
TCCTGTTCAACTCATAACCATTTACTTCAGTGGTGACATACAAGGGACAGTTATGATCAGAAGTTCCCAAGAGAAGATCCTGGTCTGAAAAGATAATGCATGGCATCTCTCTTAAATAGCATGCATCCTTAACTGACTGAGTGGCAAAGAATGCTTGATAAGATTCTGATTCAAGTAAAGTTTTTACCAAAGTCTCTCTCAAGTTAGAAGACATCATAAGTGCACATAAACACTAAGAAGAGAAGGGATCTTTCTCAAATG
>NW_021407004.1:0-6627 GCF_001605985.2 Dendrobium catenatum | reverse complement strand
TTTCCTCTTCTTATCGTCGCGGCATATGCGCCCGGCGATAGTAGAGTGTTCTTTTCCTCTTCTTATCGTCGCAGCATATGCGTCCGGCGGTAGTAGAGTGTACTTTTCCTCTTCTTATCGTCGCGGCATATGCGCCCGGCGGTAGTATAGTGTACCTTTCCTCTTTTTATCGCCGCGGCATATGCGCCCGACGATATTAGAGTGTTCTTTCCTCTTCTTATCACTTTGGCATATGCGCCAGTGATAGTAGAGTGTTTTTTTTTTTTTATGGACTTTTTGTGTTCGTCTTAAACTCTATTCCCTTTGGTTACGATTTGGCAATTTGATTTGATTTCCATTTAATTCCTTTCTCTTCGCATCATCCTAGAGCTTTGTCGTATGTGATCGTCGAATTCTACTTAGTTCCTTGAGGTATCATTCCTTCGCTCATGCGAGTGTGAATTCTCTCTTCCCTATTCTCTCGCTTTGGTTGGGCGGATAATTGACTTGTTCACTCGCTTTATTGATTTGGTTCTCATTAGCTGATTGCATTTTCTTAGAGAGTTTTCTTGGTTGGCCTTGAGGTTGTATCTTCCTAAAGTTAGGATTAAGTTCCAAAAGTTGAACATTTGCTCAAACTTGATTATAGAGGCCCCGTTGAGTTCCGAAAGCGTCGAAATCGAGTCCGGAACGTCGAAAAACATGTCATGGGACCCCAAAAATGCCCAAATCGGACCTGTTGACCTCGATTTCGGATCGAGTGTGTTCGAGCTCGTTCGGTCGATCCAATTGAACCCCGTCGAACTTAATTCGAGCTCGAGTCGACCCGACTCGAGTCGGATCAGGCTCGAATGTGTTCAATTAGACTCGTTTAGTTTATTTTCGTAGCGTCGTACCTAATTTCATTTAAATTGATTATTATTTTGAACCCGATTGTGCGCGATTAAGTTTGTTGTGCCGGCTCGACCCTGAATCGACTCAAATCGAGTCGAAGATTTGGACTCGAGTCTAGCCTAATCTCAGCCAAATCTGAATTAATTTGGCCCAATCTGATACTACTTAAACACCACTTGACTTTCTATCTGTTTTGAATTTATGTCCTAAATCCAGTAAACTCGTCGACGGCTGTGATCAAATGAGATCGCCGTTTCAGCCCGTATCCCGCCCCTCAGCAGTTTTTTTTCTGTGAGCGGGGCAGACATCGAGCAGCGAGAAGAGTCGTTTTAGGAAGGTTTCGAAGGTCGGAGCGAAGGAGAAGAATAGGCGGGCTTCTTGTTCGGGAAAGAGAGTTCCTTTACCAAGCCGAAGGCTCTCACGCTCCAGGTCTCTTCTCGGCTCTCTGGATTTCACGCCCGACCTCCCTCTTCCTCTTCTCTCGCTTTCTCTGTCTTGAACCGGCGCCAGAAGACAGAGCAGGCCGACCGTTCGCGACCAGCTCCAGCCAGCCCTCTCTCTCGCGTGAGCCAGGGAAACCGAAACCTCTGCTCTCCTTCAGCTCTCGATTCCGCACTCTAGGGCCGAATCCGGCTCCAGCTCCAGCTCGCCGACGCCTAGCCTCCCGATCCTCCCTCTCTCGGCCTTCCTCTGTTCGCTCGACCAGCCGCGAGCTTGAGTCCCGCCGACTTTTCTCCCTGTTCGCGGAGCTCCCCCGATCTCGCTTTCTGAAGTCCGTTCGGCCTCCAGGACCGAACCCGGCGAATCCTCCCCATCTTCGATCAAGTCCACGCAGCCTGGACCAATTCCCGTGCCCTTCTCTGTCGCACAACTCCCAGCCGTCGGCATCCTTGTACGACTTGAGCCCGACGCCTGGACCGATTGGGGCTTCACCATCCTGCAAGGTAAGTATTCTCCCTCCTCTCCTTGCTCCTTCATTTTTTTTTTTATTATCCTCTACTTCTCCATTTTCTTCCTCTTCCCCTTGCCTCTTTCCTTCTATTGTTTCTTCTCCTTACCCAACTAATGCCTCTTCATCAATACGAAATGGAAATAATCTGACTTATGTTACAAATGGCTTGGCATAGCCATTCCCTGTCATCTATTGTTGTTTAGTTTCATTATATTCGTTTGGGTATTGAGTGATGTTTCAGTTCTTTTGAAGCATTGAGGTTTCTTGGAACTAGCCGTGGATAATTTTGCACATTCAAGAGTAAGCAACTGTATGATTCATGCTATGCCTTTTAGAAATTTTAGGTGTGAATGGTAGCAAATCTTGAAGGCCATATTGCTTCTTTTCTAAAATATGCATACCAAGTGTTCGTTGAAACGTCTTTGAGAAAGATCGTGATATTGGGTTGGCAATTCATGAAGCTCAAGTTGGTGTATGGAGCCACTTAATTAAGTGTTGATTAACTATATTTAGATATAGAGGTTCTACGTATTTTCCTTCAGAGTGTGGATGTATTTGTGTTTACAAAATTTCTCTCGAGTCTCTTCATGAAAGTGTCTAATGTTCTTTTGATTGGAAGTGTTGGCAATGAGCCATTGGTAAGTTCCAAACAGCCTTTTCTTTTTAAATGCTTATCTAAAGTTTGCATGAAGTATATGATTGTGAAAATGTTGACTGCTATGGTGATTTACTCCAAGGAATTCTATAAGTGTCTCATGAGATTGAGGATTATATGTGGTAGCTTTGATCAAACACTATCTCATGCTTTGTAAAGGTATTTGATATGAAGGTTTTGTGTCACCCTCCCTTCCTCTTCCTTGCAATTTTAGATATGATTTATTGCATAAATTTCGTCATGCTTCAAGCATTCAAGTGTATACTTGAGGGCATAATTTATTTGTTTTTAGAGAAACTTCCAATATGATTTGTCATTGGTTGGTTCTCAAATTCATGTTGAGAGGTAAATATGTGGAATATGCTACGATTGCTTTGGTATTATATCTTGAGAGTTAGTGGAAGAGGTACATTTTTTTTTATGTTAAAATATTTTGTATTGGAAAGTTTTAAAATTTTTTTTTTTTTTTAGAGGGGTTTCATGATGTGGTAGAATCTTATGAGTCTTAGAAAGTAGTTTGTGAAATTTTACCTTCTTTCAATCTCCCATTCGACATAAGCATCTAAATAAGTTCATCATATCCCATGGATTGTTTCTTTGGACCTTATTCAATATGAATTCGAGCATGATTAGTATTTCTCTATATGTGTGAAGTTTTGTTGGCCCTTGAACCTTGTCCATATGTGTTGATTTGAAAGAGATATTTCTTGATTATTGGGGAAGGCTTGATGGGTTGTCATGAGCCATAAACACATCATTGATTATAAATTTTCGGCAAAATATAAAAGCAAATTTATAGTTTTGAATTAAGTGATTTCTTAAATATTTGATGGCATACAATGTGTAGGTTGGAAGTTTGGTGGAAAGGTTATATGTTTGTGTTGATTTTGTTATCTTGAGCTTCATTTTAATGCGAATCGAAGGGGTGAATGGGCATGAAGGCTTTATAATTTTCTTTTATATATATTTGTGGTAATTTGACATACCTCACTAGGATTAGAGAACTTTTTACATATATTCGTGAAGACTTGTTCTGTCTTGAAAACTTTTGGAAAGGTCTGAGATGTAGAATGTATGTTTTGCAATGACTTTTTTTTTTCTAAAATGGCGATACTTGAACGAACTTTCTTTTAGAATAAGCAACATGTTTTATAATGTCTTGGGGTTTCTCCCATATATGGTTAGAATAGAATATTTTGATTAGAAAATCTCATAGATATGTGTTTGCACTTATATAACTTCACCTACACTTAAACTGTTTAGTTTTATCATGAAGATTTATTAGTGAATCTCCGTATACCTTAGGTTTGTTTGTGAACTTCATCTGATTTAGTGAGAGCTTAACATATGCTTTATAATTCTATTTGCCTTTTCCTTTTTTTTTTTTTTTTTTTTTTTTTTTGTTAAGAGCATCTTTTCCTAAACATACATGGCCTTCTTCTTTTTTTTTTTTTTAGTAAAATATCGTACATGATGATTTGAAGTATTTCTTTTATGACATGTTTTAAATGAAATATTTTGATTTTGTCCCTTCAACAAAATGAATGTTTGAAATGTTTTTTTTTGGAAAGTCCTAAAAGTTGTTTTATGAACAGAGAATTTTATAAAGTGTTTCCTTTTTTTTCGCCTTTACTAAAAAATTTTCTTACTAGTCGTTGTGTGTTGACAATTTGGAGAGTCGCTTGTGATTGAAAGATGTCTTGTTTTGCTTTGATCAGAATGATTTATAAGCGGTTTTGAATTTGTTCTATGCGACGAGTTTTATGGGTGCTTTACAACGAGAAGTTTTCTTTATAAAACTTTCTCGTTGAAAAGCTCTGTATTTTCATACCCCACTCCAAATGAAAGGAGACACTTGATTAGCGGTGTGTAGTCTGGTGCATAGAATTTTCGTGTCTCAATGAGAAAGCGACTTTGACAGTATGATTTTGGGTAGGCTGTGTTAGTTGTTGCTCAAAAAAAAAAAAAAAAAGTGGTGAATATCTTGAATAATTATCTGCCCTTTTGTAGGATGTTGCTATGACATTAGTTAGAGCTCTTGCAAGTCATGTTGGGTTTAGTTAACCTGTTGCTTGATTCCTCTCGCTCGCTCACTTTTTTCGAAGCCTGCCATTAGGTGTCTTTTCTATTTCAATGTGTGAGTGTCTCTTAGTACATTGATTTCTTGAGAAATGAATTTTGGACGAGTTAAAGGCCTTTGATAGTTTTATAACCCCTGTTGGTGATGGTCGGCTTAATGGTTCGTTTTGAAGATAGCTAGTTAATGTTCCTTCTACTTTTTGAGCTAGTTTAGTGCTTCCAAGGAATGAGTCACGCCAGGATAACGGATTGGGTAATTCAAACTCAAAAGATATCTAGTTGTACGCTTTTAGTTTTTAAAACGTCTCCTTCCTTAGTTGATTCTAGCCCTTGGTTTCAGGATATGTTATATCTGCCCGAGCTCAAATGTATCACAGTGCCTCGTTGGAGTGGAACGCAAAGGGCGTCGTTGAATTTATAGGATGCCCACTTGACTCATCGAAGTGTTATCCAGATAACAACGACACTACACCCCTTTTCGTATGGATTTTGTTTTCATTGCGGTTAGTTTGTATTTTCTACTTCGATCCGTCTTTAGTTCTTCCTTCGTACCTATATTTTTTTTTTTTTTTTTTTTATGTCTTGTGGGTCAAGCTGCGCCACATACCCTACAAAATGAGGGAGAACTAAAAAGGCAAGCGACCCCAACAAATAACTTAAAAGGTACGTTCTTTTGCTTTCTTTTCTGCAATTTTCAGTCTTATCATTTGTCGTATAGAACTGCTCTAATACCTCGTCTTTTCTGATATGCTTGCGACCTCCAATTGTCCTTGGTTAGTCCCCGGAGTACCTTTTGGAAAGCAATGGACAAGGCAGCACTTGGAGCTGAGTAGTGACAACCAGATCCGAGTATCAGTCGTCCCTACTCATCTAGTAGGGATGACTACGGGCGGAACCACACGGGTCGTTAGCCCCCGCATCTGTATAGAGATTTCTAAAACTAGAAAACCTTTAGGGGCTAGGGGATTGTACGAACAGCTCCCCCCCCGGACTACCCTTAGGGCCTTAGAAACTTCAATTACTTTCTAGATGTTGCTCAATCTAACTTTCTTTTTAATTCCATCTAAAACTCCCTGATTGACAGTCCGGTAATAGAGGATGCCTGCTTAGGCTCAATTAGAAAATAATGACAACCTTTTTTTTATATCCTACAACACTCCGTGACACTTTAAGGACAAAAATTAAGGACCGAGCTTAGAAAACATTAGACCTTGAGTGCATTTTTCTCTTATAGGATAGAGACTTCTAAACGACAACTTTAGTGATACGTTTTCATTAAAGATTTAGATTTTATTTTTCTTAATTCACTAATAATCAACTAATTGATCGTTTGATCTAATTAACGTAGAATACGTTATTAAATATCACCTCAATTCTTAATTAAATAATTATTAACATACTCCTATTCAGCGTAATTAATTTTCACATCTTAAAAATGTGAAATCCTAACATCAATTCTAACCTTAATTTAATAATCAACTCTTAGACCAATACAAAAATTAAAAAGATGCAGAGTTTAATTAGAGTAGAACATATCTATCTTAAATTAACATCTGCATTCTTCCGAAGATAGCGATTACCGTACACTTCTAAATATCAATCTGATAGAATATATAACCTCTCTAAAAGTCAATTAACTTAATTTGATTAATTAAAACACCCAATCTATACATTTTCTTTTTTTTTCATACATAACTTACCCTTTATGAATAATTAAACCAAACCGTTAATTATCACTGGTGTAACCCAGGCCTGACTGGAGAGCCTATTAAGTTAGCCCAAGGAGCGGTATGTATGAATCTCACCGCGCCTCTGGTGGAATTACAAAATGGTGATGGACATTACACATATAAATCAAGTATAATATATCGTTACCAATTACTCCTAAATCAACCTTAAAACACTAAGACTTTAAATTTTTAACTAAAATTTCCTGTGCCCTTGTCAACAAACAGAAATATACGAAACAATTCTAACCAAATCATCCTACTTTTAGATCTATACAAAACCTACAATCCTACACACACTTAACTGGTTTTGCTAGGACACGACTATTGGTTTTTAGGTT
>NW_021407003.1:0-359 GCF_001605985.2 Dendrobium catenatum | reverse complement strand
TTAATCTCCTAATTACTTATATTTCCTAAGGAAAGGAAGAGAAGAACAGATTTCTAATTCTTATTCAAATTTAATATCCAAGCAATAATTTTCCGAGGCGGGAGATTATTGGGTTCGGACACCAGACAAAGCTTACCATTCGGTACTTCACAATACCGAACGGTACTGAGCTTGGTACTGTGAAGTACTAAGTTCGGCACTTCATAGTACCGAGCATACTGAACTCGGTATTGAGCAACACCGAGTTCAATACCAAGCAGAGGGTGATGTGGCACATTTTCATTGGCTCCGGACGGCGTCCGGTGTTCGAACCCAATAATTTCCCCAGGCTAGGGGGGGGCAATTGCCTCCCCCCCCCC
>NW_021407002.1:0-236 GCF_001605985.2 Dendrobium catenatum | reverse complement strand
AATACTATCCATATGTCCATATCATATCCATATCAATGTCGATGTTGGTATCTATCTATCTATCGATACAATCTATATCAATATCAGTGTCGATATCTATGAATCAATACGCAGAATCCATATCAATATCGGTGCCGGTATCTATGAATCAATCAAGTCGATAACATCAATCGGAAAAGCAATATAAGAAATCCAATCGGAAAAGCAATACGATAAATCAATAGTAGCAAGTCAAA
>NW_021407001.1:0-207 GCF_001605985.2 Dendrobium catenatum | reverse complement strand
AAGAACGGTACACAAGCGGGAGGTTACTTTAATTTGCCACTAACACCCAATTAAAATATATATAGGAAAAAATGGAGAGAAAAATTGGAAGAGAAATCTAATTTAAATTTGATTTTGATAAATTTAAAAATATTTATTTTTTGGGACATTTAAGTCAATTAAGACAAATTTACGTACTCATCATATACGCAAGACTCGAACACAAGG
>NW_021407000.1:0-301 GCF_001605985.2 Dendrobium catenatum | reverse complement strand
GGAATTTTATTACATCCGGTGTCCTGACGTAGCTCTACATTCGGACTTCAGTAAAATAGTGTCACGTGCTCCTATTTTTTATCAAGCGGCCCGACGACCTAACTCGGACACGGATCCAATATTGCTATGTATTGAATGATTTGTGCAGGTCGGGATATTGCTAGGTATTGCTCGGTAATGAAAAATATCATTCTATCAAGACCAATACCTAGCAATACCGAGTAATACCGAGCAATACCCCTGTTTTGCTAGGTATTGCTTGGTATTGTTAGGTATTGGTCTTGATAGAGCGGTATTTCTC
>NW_021406999.1:0-1808 GCF_001605985.2 Dendrobium catenatum | reverse complement strand
TTACTATTGAACAGTTTCTTTTAATGTTATAAACTGATGTGAAACTGTTGTGAATTTATTATAAAATGTTGATATGTTGAAATGTTACTATTAAAATATTGTGGAATTGATATTTGTATAGGTTTACAGGTGTGGAAATTTGATTGTTGGCTGGAAAGGCAATTTTTTTTGTCAATGCTACAGATTTCCGATGGATTTTACGGCTGAACTTCGCCAGAAAGGACGATACAACGAATTGTATCGAGTGTATCGACGCCTTCGTTCAGTCGGAAACTACCGGCGCACGTTCCGGCGCTATGTCCGCCGCTTATTTCCGGCGAAGACTTTGCTCCGCAAACAAAACCGTGGTTTGTCTACGGCGAACTTGCGGCGTTTTGTCCGCCGGTACTTACCGACGAAAGATACGACGAAAACTTACCGGCGCATATAGTGCCGGAATTTATCGGTTGGGAGTTGTCGGCACCAATCTGATTTTTTACGCCGGTAATGCGTCGGAAAGTGCGCCGGAAAGTTTTCCGGCGCATTAGATTCGTCGGAAATAATTTATCGACGCGACCTAAACTGGCGTAGGAATTTCTGCCAAAACGTGTGCCGGAAACTTATATTTATGTCGAATTTCTGTGTGTTCCAGTGGATTTAGTCCGCCGGTAATGACGGGTTTTCCTGTAGTGCTTGTATGTAGTGTACATACTAGTTGTATGCAGTGTGTACGATATTTGCACACAATGAGTAAAAAATTTAGGGTTTAGGATAGTACACATTGTATTACTAGTTGTATACAGTGTGCTCTCTTGCTAGTGCCCTTGATCGCCATATTTTCATGTAGGGCAAACTCAAATTGTAAGTAGTATCCAAATTATTATTAATGTCCTTTGGTGTAATATCAGGATTTCTTTTGACAATGTCCTGGATTTCTTACGCACCCCAGCTTGTAGTTGATTGCTTATTCCCAACTTTGTTTACCCCTGGGCATAAATGTGTAGGATGTAATTTTTTTCACGTCAAAGGAGTGGTCATCAGAACATAATGAAGCTCTTATCCTCCAAGGACAACCACGATATGACCATGTAGTAATAACTCGTTATTTATTAGTAGCATTTATCTTGATATCAAAGTTATGTATTATTGCGTTGGAACGAATGATTTGTTTGAAACTGAACGAATTCTCAAAACACGATCCCACAACTAGCAAATTATACTCTAAATTGATACTCTCAATAAAACCATCAGAAATTTCACAAACTATTACATCATTGTTTTCCATTCTATTGCCAGTTAAATCATGCATCTCAACATGGTGGCAATCACAAGTAATACCCATATCTTCTTCAAGCTCTTTCACAAAGACAACAACCTCCATTTTGTGGGAATCAGAAGAATATGTAAGCAGGTCCATTACATCAGTATCACTTATAATGGGCATGTAATTTTTAGATGATGTTCCATTAATGTGATAGTGTAGGTCACAAGCATGACCCCTTAGCCACGGGCATTGTGCTTCGGTTCATTCTTTCAGTAAAAACAAATTAATATTACTTCTACCAAGCTTTAAAGTTCTCTGATTACCACCAACATATTTTAGCATGTTCTGTCCCTTTACTGCAATCCAATATCCTCCATGTTTGAATATAATATAACACCTGATACGTTATCATGAAATTATCTTGATTGGGCACGAATCTCGATGCAAATCCCAACCTGAAAACTTCAAAAATTAAATCCGGGAGCACCCAAACTCCAATTTCAGCGAGCTTACAGTCAAACTGAGCGACTCAGAAATACGAACCCAACGACACCAAATTCAACCC
>NW_021406998.1:0-431 GCF_001605985.2 Dendrobium catenatum | reverse complement strand
GACATCATTTAGATATTTATTAAGCAGGATCGTCCCGAACGATGTCCCGATTCGTCCCGGGACGATCTTCTCTGGACTCAATCGTCCAGACGAAAATAAATTCCAATTTTTTCGTCCCTGGACGAAACTCTTGGGTTCAGTTCGTCCCGACGGTTCGTCCAGACCCTTCCAGGTTCGTACAGACGAACCATACAGATCTCTTCACAATTTCTTCACAACCTGCACCGATCGTCCCGGGACGATTCACTTCGTCCCGGACGATCTTGGGAGGAAAAACAGTCTTTACACATGCCCCGATATTTTTCATAGTGAAACATAATACAACTACGTACTCACTATCAATTCAACAAAATGAAGCACATAAAAAGTACATGTTACACATAGATTTGTACTTAAAAAATAGCACATAGTGAATACACATCTATGTGCTC
>NW_021406997.1:0-872 GCF_001605985.2 Dendrobium catenatum | reverse complement strand
GTGAGCCCATTAAGAATTTAAACTCGAGCTGGCTTGCGAGTTTACGACCCTATTCTGAAATATGTCATCCAACTCCACTGAGGTTTTATTTACCATTTTGATTTGTTATGTTCAGCTTCAATGTTGTGATGGAGTGGAACGTCTTCAAGTTCTGCACTGAGTGCATAAGCTTGGGTTTGTTAAGATTTTGTCACCACTAAACAATTTATTATAAGTAGAATTGTTGATCATGATGATTTATGAATAGAAACTAAGGTTTCTTTTGGGTTATTGTTGCTTTATGAAGTAGCTTTTTAGGCTTCGTTTGGGACGGCTTTCTTGTTACTTCTTAAAACAACTTCTTAGTATCAAAATTAAAATTTTTCTACTATGAAGCTGCTTTAAGAAGCGGAAAGAAACCCGTCCCAAACGAAGCCTTAGTACAAAAACTTTTTTGTTCTAAAAAGTCAGTTTAGAAAGCAGTAAAAAAGATATTCTAAATGAAGTTTAAGAGAGTATTTGATAGAAGTTGAAGATGATGAAAAGTGGATTGTATTGGATTCAGTTCTAGAGAAGGATTATATATAATAGTGGTAGGTTATTTGTGGCAAGTGTTTCAATGAAAATAATAAATGCACTAATTTAATAAAATATATGCTATTAATTATATAATGAAATAAAAATTGCATTAATATGATTTATTGGGCTGAATCTTTAGGGAATATTTTATTTAATATGCCCGTGCAAGCAGGGGCGGAGCCAAAAATTTTTATTGGTAGGGGTACAATTTAATGATTTTCTAATTACTCTCGATCTGTATTTAAAATTTTAATAAGTAAAATAGTTAGAAAAAATATAATTATACACTGAATTTTTTTTTTAAAAAAAATTGA
>NW_021406996.1:0-267 GCF_001605985.2 Dendrobium catenatum | reverse complement strand
ACTCCGAACAAGAAAGTGAGGAGATATCATGATCGAAGTTCCGAGCGGGAAACCGATTGGAGGTAGAGTGATGTAGAACGGGTAGGAGGATTGGATCCTAAGGGTCTTGTAGAGCAAATCGAGGGGCCTAAACAGCAGCTTTTGACTCTTAGAAGTCTTGGACAGCAACTCTTCTTCCAACACAACAGCTAGAGGTCTTCCAAGGGTTGAAGAAGAATGGTGTACAACAGTTTTCCTCTTCCAGATCAGCAATTTTAGAACTTCTAA
>NW_021406995.1:0-265 GCF_001605985.2 Dendrobium catenatum | reverse complement strand
TTCAAGGTAGAGGAAGAACCACCAGAACCAACAAGAGACTGTTTAAAAGATCAAGATCTTCCATTCGGGATAGAAGCTATCAAAGGGATTAATGACGACGGGGTTGTCATTCCCCCCAAAAATTGAACCCGAAGGCCAACCAAACCAGACTTCAGAGAAACCAAGGAAAGGACAAACAACCCCGAAGAAAAGAAAATTGAAATAGGGAAACCACAAGCTCCCAAAAACATTCAATAGAACAGAAAAAAGAAAACAGCCAAGAAAA
>NW_021406994.1:0-254 GCF_001605985.2 Dendrobium catenatum | reverse complement strand
GTCCTCATCATCCTTCAACCCCTTGTTCCTCATCCTCTTATCTCTCAACCTCTTGTTGTGCATAATATACACAAGAGAGTTCATTCTGAGTGTTGAAAGCCGATTTCTTCTCTTTGTTTGCACTTGACTATATGTACTCCAGTTTCGCTCATACTCAGAAGAAGAACAAGTGAGACCCAAAACTCCAATAGCAAAACTCTATAACTGATGTAGACATACAAGAAAGAAACTGACGTAATGGATAGATCTTAAAA
>NW_021406993.1:0-353 GCF_001605985.2 Dendrobium catenatum | reverse complement strand
ATTTTGTTGCTTTTTGCTGTTTCTTCTCGGGATTTGTCGGCTTTACTGTTTGATTTGCTGCTACGGGAGGCTATGAGCAATGATGTGGTCGGGGCTCACGTCCTGGTCGTTCTTTGCTGGTGGCAACCGTAGGTGTGGATTCTCGGGTTGGATCGCTGGGATGCTTTCTTCGCTTACTGGAGGGTCCGTGCGGGACGACCTGGACACTGGAAGTCTTGACTAATTCCTGAGCTCGCTTTTAGCTTCTAATTCTCTCTGTTGTTTAATATTTTTTTTTCTGCTAGCTTTTCTTTTTTTTTTGCTGATGTAACCTTTGTTTTGTTTTATTAATATATTTCTTAAAAAAAAAAAAT
>NW_021406992.1:0-206 GCF_001605985.2 Dendrobium catenatum | reverse complement strand
GATGGAGAGGAAGAGAGAGAGGGGGAGAGCAAGAGAGTAATAGGGGGAAAGCAAGAGAGAGAGAGAGATAGAGGGAGAGCAAGAGCGAGAAAGAGAGAGAGAGAGAGAGAGAGAGAGAGAGAGAGAGAGAGATGGTGAAAGGGAGATATATGGGGAGAGGGAGACAGAGAGAGAGAGATTGAGAGATGGGGGGAGAGAGAGAGCGA
>NW_021406991.1:0-250 GCF_001605985.2 Dendrobium catenatum | reverse complement strand
ACTGCTTTTTAAAATAACTTTTTAGCATAAAAATTATTTGAATTAAAAAATTTTGTAGTAGAAAACTGCTTTATAAAATAATAAAAAAGATATCACAAATAAAACCTAATTCACTTACATAATACAGCTGATTTTCTCATTGACTTGATCTAATCCTTCATTTTAAATCAAGAGAAATTCAAATCATTTATGCCATAATAAGTAATTAAATGGTGTAAAAATAAATAAATAAATAAAAAGTAATTAAACG
>NW_021406990.1:0-289 GCF_001605985.2 Dendrobium catenatum | reverse complement strand
TAGGTTGATTAAGGGCTGAGAGTTAATAAACTTTATTAGAAGTGTTTGGTTGCTGATTTTTAAAGTTGATTAATCATTTTTGGGGTTTTAAGACAAATTTGAGTTTTATAAATTTTTATGAATATTTTAATCATTTAATTAAAGGGTCAAAAATTGACTTTTTGGTTAAGCTCAAATTCTGGAAAGTTTGCATTTTATTAAAATACTAGACCTTACTACGATCAGTTAGAAGGTAAGTACGTTAAAATCGGATTTTCTACATTTTATTACGAATGTTTGAAGTTTTGAA
>NW_021406989.1:0-1007 GCF_001605985.2 Dendrobium catenatum | reverse complement strand
ATCATCGATGTTTCCCATCAGTAGTTGAACGGCGTGCACCTCTTCCAACTGTTGTTCGCATTTCATACTTATGTTGCGCCAGCGGGTGATGTATTTTGTCACCGATTCACCCTTTTCTCGTTTCTCTAAGGCAAGATCAGCAATAGTAGTCTTTTCGGTAGTACTGGCGAACTTTTTCACGAACATATTTTCTAGTTCTGCAAATGTCTTGACAGAATCATTAGGGAGCTTGGTATACCATTCAAAAGCAGTCGCAGTCAAATTGCTAATAAATTGGCGGAAGAGTAAAGCATCCGCGCCCCCAGCATTTCCACATGTTGCTTTAAATTGGGCCAAATGTTGTTTAGGATTGCCAGTACCATTGAAAGTATTGAATTTGGGCACTGAATAACCCTTAGGGTAGGGCACTTGATCGTATTCAGTCGGATACGGGCGACCTTTGCTTACAAACTTCTCTATATGCTCTGAGGCAATGACAGCTTTAATCTTTTCGTTGATGATTGATTCTAGCTGTGGAGTCATCATCGGCTCAGATGCACTTGCAATATTTTGATGAGTTTGTAGATTAATAGGTTGATCAGCCTCATTTTCTTCTTGATTTATGGTTCGTATTCTGGACACCTGGGGTATTGGATCGGTTGGCATATTAGTAGGAATACTACTCGATACATGCTGATTAACTGGCTGATTTGTTATTTGCTGATCAATTGCTTGAGCAAGGGCAGGAGTAGTAATGATGTTCTTTTGCATTAACTGCATCATTGCAGTCATCTGCGCCATCATTTCTGTCATTTTGTTATTCAGCTCTGATATCTCCTTATCCTTCTCTTTCATTTGAAGTTTCAAACGCTTTTGTGCTTGTGCAAGTGTCTCAGTAAGCACTTCTTCTTGATCATCATTTTGTCCATCATCTGAAGAGACTTCTTCTTCTTCTTCTAACTGCTCGTGCTGAGCTTGATCTTTTTGAGGAGTTGTTTTAGAAGAAGTGGGCGCTGCTTCGTTGCGTC
>NW_021406988.1:0-247 GCF_001605985.2 Dendrobium catenatum | reverse complement strand
TTGGCTTGGAGGGAGAAGTTATTTTATCATTAAACTTTCCCTAAATTAAATTAAGAGGAGGGCGGCAATTAGGGGGGAAGTTAAGGGTGTAATAAGTAGATGCCTAGGTGGCAAGGAGAGGGAAACAGCTAGGTGTGAGGGGTCGGCCAAGCAAGGAGAAAGAGAGGGGGATTTGATTACTTGGTGGGTCCCATGGATTTAATTAAAATATGAGATTTAATTTTCAGATTTCAATTAATTAGGGAAG
>NW_021406987.1:0-280 GCF_001605985.2 Dendrobium catenatum | reverse complement strand
ACAAATAGAGCACCCTAAAATAACAAATTTGGAGTAAGACTTTGAAGAATAAAGTTGGAAATCATTATAGCAAAAATAGATATCAACTATCAAATTATTTGAAAAGAAATGAAAATTTTCATTAGAAAAATAGGTCATTTGATCTCTAACTCAAGGGTGAAGGGCTTCAATAAAAAAAATGTTACCTCTAGCTCATACACATTACCACTGGCATTCTATGCAATGTTTCATATAATAAAGAATATACTGAAGATGATAACTCTTGGCCATCATCTGGAGA
>NW_021406986.1:0-374 GCF_001605985.2 Dendrobium catenatum | reverse complement strand
GGACCGTCGGATCGGGCGCAGTTCAAGCGGACGGCTCTGATCGAGCCGCACCGAACAACAGACCGCGGGATCGAACTCCGCGGTCGGACGGGACCGCGGATCCGCTCGATCGACGCCGTTGATCAAGAGATCAACGGCTCAGACTCCACGCAGCCTCAGCCGACGGAGACCGAACCCTAGGACTCGTTTTTTACTTATTTCTCCCGATTGGGTGAATGAAATCAAACGAAATTTGAGACCTAGGATCTAATAACGAAGAGAATTCATGGGGAATAAATTTTACAGAAAAATATGCACTCTATAGGAAGTTAAATAACTTTGTGTGATCTAACTAGGTTTTGAGATATACCTCAATCCACACGGTGGATTCGGGA
>NW_021406985.1:0-409 GCF_001605985.2 Dendrobium catenatum | reverse complement strand
ATTGATCTCAATTAATTTTGTTAGACTTCAAGTTTGAAAACTCTCTCCTCAACAATCGTCATGTTTTCAATTTGTGTATCCACTTTGCCTTCTTTACACCACAAGAAAGTCATGGATATTTGCGGCAGATTTTATGGTTTTTTTTTTGGTAGAAAATGGCGATGGATTTGCAACAAAAAATTTTGACAAATTTTTATGATGGATTTGCGGTGGAATTTGCCGTCGCAAATCCTCCACAAGCTACATTATAATATAATTAAAAAAAAAATACTTTTTTTGTTGTGTTTTGCCTCGGCAACAAAGTGGAGAAGGGGTTGGTTTGCAAGAGGAGCGGGATCGAATCCTGGGCACGTCATGTAGAGCCGGCCGGGTAACTGGTTAGGTTTGAATTTTTATTTTTATTTTTGAA
>NW_021406984.1:0-307 GCF_001605985.2 Dendrobium catenatum | reverse complement strand
AGTCTTTTTGTTCTTCATTTCAAAAGTACGTTACTAGAAAAATTCTTATTCTTGATTTTAGAAGCATTTATGAAATTAACAGGAATCATTATCAAGGATTTAGACCCGTTTGTTTCAGCATTTTTTCCTTTTCTATTTATGATGTAAAACACATGCATGGAAACAAGAACTGTTTGGGGATTTTAATATAAGAATATTAAAACTTTGCTAGTTATAGAATTAATGCTTACCCAAGTTAGGCTTTCAGAATTATCAAATATAAATTATGTAAGTCATGCGGATACAACTAGATTAACGGGGTGCTATC
>NW_021406983.1:0-325 GCF_001605985.2 Dendrobium catenatum | reverse complement strand
CGCCGGTAATTTTACACTAACCGCCGGAAAAAACCGCTGGTTTTCAGCGTTTTTCCTGTAGTGAGGGAAGAAGGTTGGAGGTTGGTCGTGGAAGCAGGGGTCGGAGAAGTCAGGTAGCGAACTGAAGAGGGACTTCGAGACAGAGAAGGAGATCGGGAGAGCTCCGTGTGAGGAGTGTAGTGGAAGTCCTTAATGGGAGAAGAGTTCGTCTCCCTCTTATAGACGTAAATGGGAGGCGATCGAAGCCATCCTCGTAGGATTTGGGAAGAAACGACGTGAACGGCGCCCAATGCACAGTAACCCGGCGGAATTCCTTGCGGGATTT
>NW_021406982.1:0-356 GCF_001605985.2 Dendrobium catenatum | reverse complement strand
AAAAGGACATAAGAGGCCTTTCCACCTCATTAGTCCTTGTGTCCTTGATTCTCCAGCCTTCCAACCACTCCCTTGACATGTGGCAGCTATCTGGAGTCCATCCAAACAAATCCTAGCCGTCTATCCAACCAGGGGATGTTTGAATAGGGTGTAAACCCTCATTTGAGCATCATTCGAACATACACACTCTCTCTCCACTTAAGCCATCCCAGACCCAGAAGTCTTTTCGTTTGAGCTATCAAAGACTTCATCAACATTCCCCAAGTCTGAATCTGGCATTTGGAGGTCGCCGGCGGCGAGTTTCCGGCCAAGCCGAAGGCCAAATCCATCTCAACCTCGAGGCCCTTGATCCATAT
>NW_021406981.1:0-212 GCF_001605985.2 Dendrobium catenatum | reverse complement strand
AATGAGGTTAAGCAATCAAGACTCAATATCTTGTTACATGACTATGAATTATTTCACATGAAACCTAATGAATCTATCTCTAACATGTACACAAGATTCACACAAATTGTCACTTCTTTGCATGCACTTGGTAGGGAATTAACTAATGCTGAAATGGTTAATAAAATTCTTTGATATTTACCTACTGCTTATGATGCTAAAATTACTGCAAT
>NW_021406980.1:0-315 GCF_001605985.2 Dendrobium catenatum | reverse complement strand
TCTAACATAAGTGGTTTTCCAATTCTTGAAGCAATGCTAGCTACATTCTTCTCATCTTAACATTGCAAAGGTAGTTGGGGCATTCTAATCCAAATTGGAGAATAAAGTCCCTTAGAAGAAGAAGTAGTAAAATCCGGTGTCCATTTCTCCGTACCAACTATGTGTTTGTTAACAAACCATGGACCTCTTGAAAGAGTTGCTTCTACCATCTCTTCCGATGAGAATGAGCATAGGAACCCTCCTTATCCCAATGTAGTGAAGTGAAATTGTCCAAACTACTTCCATTGATTCCTTAATTCCCAAGCCACCAAATGG
>NW_021406979.1:0-317 GCF_001605985.2 Dendrobium catenatum | reverse complement strand
ATCCGTTTGAGGATACAAAAATTCTCCAACAATATGTGGCTAGAATCTACTAATAATTAATCAATCTTATTTGAGAAAGATCTTATTAATTACAATACTCAATTGTCAGCATTGAAATCACGAGTTTAAATTGCACTCATTCGGGACAGAACAAGACGCGAACTCAGGCTAGGGATCGGACATGGGAGTGGCGGGTCAAGGGGTGAGTTCGCGCGAATGGAGATGGGCCGCCTAGATGCGCGGTCGTGCGCATGGGTTGATTGCAGGAGGAAGCGGGGTCATATCCTTTAGTGAATTTTCATTTTTTTTTTTTTCTT
>NW_021406978.1:0-295 GCF_001605985.2 Dendrobium catenatum | reverse complement strand
ATTTCTACAATAGCACTATTGATAATAGCCAGTGTTTAACCTGGTTGAAGGTTGGTTATAGAAACCAACGTATGAATATCTACAACAACACTATGGATTTCTACAACAGCACTATTGATAATAGCCAGTGTTTATGCTTGTTCAGTAAGACCATTGTATGAAATTGCATATGTATGATATTGCATTGTATGGATTTCCTGATATGCATTGACCTATTGATTTCTGATTGATTTATTGATATTGACGGATTTATTGTATTGAATTGACGTTTTACTGATTGGATTTATCGACGGAT
>NW_021406977.1:0-350 GCF_001605985.2 Dendrobium catenatum | reverse complement strand
ATCATCATTGAAGGAGACAACTCAAATGTCATTTCTTATCTTCGAAAAGCTCAAATGGATGAGGGTATAAATTTTTTAGAAAATTTCAATTTTGTCATTTTTAATTGTATAAGTTGTGATAACAATGAGTTAGCAAACATGTGTGCTAACTATGCTTTATTTAGTAGTTTTAGTTGGGATGAGTACTCTTTGAATAAGGTTCCTCCTTTTTCTAATAAATTGGAGGAGGAATCACCTTTGTAGTTGCTTTTCCTCTTCTTTTATGATATTAAGCTTTGGCTTTTTCCAAAAAAAAAAAGATTTTATTTGGTTTGGCTTGTATCTTTGGTAGGTCATTACAGACCGACCAA
>NW_021406976.1:0-230 GCF_001605985.2 Dendrobium catenatum | reverse complement strand
ATCCTATAGCTATTTGGTTCCTTCTCTTTGTATAATAGAGTAATCTATATATTGTTAAATTCAGAGAATTGGAGAGGAAAAATGCTTCATAATTTCATTATACAAAACTATTCCTATTTATAGATCTATACAAGATATGTTAATAAAGACACAAATAAATATGGAATCATAAATAATTACTCTAATATAATCCTTCCTAAATCAGCCACCTGAATATGGAAGGAGATCAG
>NW_021406975.1:0-757 GCF_001605985.2 Dendrobium catenatum | reverse complement strand
ATTTTCTGTGAAATTAAACCCGTTAATTACCTAGTCATCCGAAGCTTTACACGCAGCCCACCACGATTGGTGGGGCAATTATTGGCGTCTGACTGGATAACGGTCAAATTAACCATAGCCATTGGATGGACGATCGGACGGCTACAATCAAATGGCCCCAGTGACCGCAGGATCTAATCCACGTCGTTGATTGGAATTAACGTCCAGGATTTTGTCTTAAAACTCCCGTGTGAACCAGAAGTCGTAAAGCTTCTCTGGCATGATCCGAGCGATCCCGCTAGTGAATTTCGACAAAATTTCACAGGGAGGATCAGGGGAGCAGAAACCTTCAATCAACAATAGAGATCCACTGGGGTGAAGGTTTCCTTCACACTTGACTAGACTAATTATATAGGGAGCTCGGGATGGAGAGATTACTATAGAGAATGTCTCAATGAATGAGCTTCTTGATCAGGAAGCTTCAGAGGATGAAGGCGAGTAGATCTCCTTCAGACGCCTAGACTGGAGGATGGTCGGAGGTAAGACTTCAAGCGCGGTGTTGAAAGCTCTCATCAGAGTTTGCTCGAACGGATCAACAGAGCAGCGTGGGGAACTAGGGAATGGAATGGGAGGAATGAGGGAGCTCTGGGGAGTGATTTTGAATGCCTAAGATCATATGGCCGCTCCTATGATGAGTTTCCCTATTCAGCTACCTTCCGCGAGCTTGGACCACCGGGATTAGTTGGGAGGAGCCTCGAATGAGTACCATATGGAGGGG
>NW_021406974.1:0-1107 GCF_001605985.2 Dendrobium catenatum | reverse complement strand
ATCCATATGAGAAAATTTCACTAAGTTTGAATGAAATACAAAGCTTGATTCGCTCCTTTACTTGGAGACGGTGGAATTACAATAATTTGGAGAGTTTAGCAGAAATCCGACGGTGGTCGAGAAGAACTCCTACGATGGTCGACGAACGGACAAAAGTCCGGCGGTGGTCGACGAAGGGCGGAAGTCCAACGATGGTCGACGAACGATGGAAGTCTAACGGTGGTTGAGACAGAGTTCTTCTTGATTGCCACCAAAGTTCATTCTAAACGTTGCTAAAGCTCTTCCTGACCACCGCTAGAGTTTTCCTCGACTACCGTCGAAGTTCTTCTCGGCCACCGATAGAGTTCTTCTTGATGTCCGCAGCCGAAGTTCTTTCCAACTGTCATTGGAGTTCTTCCCGACTGTCGCAAGACTTCTTCTCGACCACCACTGGAGTTCTTCACTATCGTCATCGAAGTTCTGTCTGAAAGTCGCCAGAGCTCTTCTCGACCATCGCTAGACTTCTGCCTTTTCATTGATCGACACCAGGCTTCTATCCAACCACTATTACCCACGAAATTCAATCCACTTTTTGGATTTTTGTAATTTGATCATCCTCAAGTTTAATGACGATTTTTATAATATATTCTTCTTGATCATCGCTAGACTTCCGCCTTTCACTTCTATTTTTTTTTTTTTAAGATTTTTCATGCAAAAATCATGATGTTTTCAAATCTCTCTGTTTGTGTGCTTAGTATCCTTACAACACTAAGACAAAAGATTTTCCTACTTTATTGTCACAAATGTTCTAGCATGCAACACTAATGTTATAATAGAAATTAGAAATAGGATGAGAGACTATTTGATTGGACATATTTTGATGTTGTTGCTTCTTACAAAGAAAAGCTTATGAGTATTATGAATTTGGTTGGTTTGCCATGATTAGTAATAATTATTGAAGAAGTGTTATTATTTTATAGTTGTTGGAGGAGATATATAATAATAATAATAATTATAATATGATGCCTTGATATGATATCATAGCTTTATCATTTCTTCATTGAGATATTATCTATTTGCAATTTTTAATTTTGTTTTATTAGTGCAATTTTATTTGTTTCAGAATAA
>NW_021406973.1:0-240 GCF_001605985.2 Dendrobium catenatum | reverse complement strand
TTACGCCATTTAACACCAAGGGATTGAAGAATCCAATTGCGCATATGACCAGGAAACTCAAATTTAGACTGCAATTACAAATATGATATGAATAATAATATAAAACATAAAAAATTCTCTTTAGAAGATTTTTTTGTTTTAAACAATCTTTGAAACAATCTCTTTAGAAGATTTTTTTGTTTTAAACAATCTTTGAAGCCTAGCAATCAATGGGAAGTATCGAACAACCTTAGCAGACTT
>NW_021406972.1:0-321 GCF_001605985.2 Dendrobium catenatum | reverse complement strand
TCTTGAGGATAATAGGATACCCCCCCAAACTTGAAGATTTTACTGTTGCAAATCTATTTTCATGGCTTATGTTTTGATGATTGACAAACACTACTTGGACTACATATTGCTTCTAACTTTTCAGGAATCAAAGATCGAACGATCAAGAAGAAGCCAAGTTCAAGATTGCGTAGGTTTAGGGTTGAGTCAGTCTGTACTTTGGTATTTCACCTTATGAGTCTACTTGTAATGGTCAAAGAGACTGATGCTAAGTAACCCTACACACACACACTTGAGAGACTTACAATTTCTATTTTTGCCCACATCGGCCAGGCCGATATT
>NW_021406971.1:0-265 GCF_001605985.2 Dendrobium catenatum | reverse complement strand
ATAAGGAGTAAGAACACGTGACACTATTTTACTGGTGTCCGAACGTAGAATTACGTCAAGTCACCTGACCAAATAAAAGTTCCTTCTTTTGGGACTACTTTCTTAATTAATACTTTTTAAAATAGATTTTTAATACTAAATTAAAAAAAAAACATAGTAAAAAATTATTTTAGAAAATAATAAAAAATTTATCCCAAAAAAAATCTTAGAAATCGTTTGAAAATTCAGTCCCTACAAAATTTTAACCGGTCTAATATTGGTCAAA
>NW_021406970.1:0-258 GCF_001605985.2 Dendrobium catenatum | reverse complement strand
TTTTGTTAGACCTGCCGGTTCAGCAGCAGGAAGACCCAAGACTGTTCCTCCGCGCCCTGAGGGATATGCTGGTAGAGGTGGTGGATCTAGTTCTGCACCACGGAGACCACCTACTATTCAGAGGGAGCAGAGTAGTTCTGTTGCTTCAGCTCTTGCTTCAGCTCCTGCTCCAGTTCAGCCCCGAGTTTAGAGCTTGAGTCAGTAGGAGGCTCAAGATGCTCCAGATGTTGTGGCAGGTACGGTTTACATTTCTGATCA
>NW_021406969.1:0-812 GCF_001605985.2 Dendrobium catenatum | reverse complement strand
ACAGAACCTCGAGTTATATAAATCCCGTATGGCTCAATCACATGATAAATTGGTCCGCCCAAGAACCTTTCGAGTAGGAGAGCTTGTGTTGGTCTTACGTAGACCTATCTTGACTCATCGAAAGTTTGGGGGTAAATTTGAGCCTACCTGGGAAGGTCCTTTTGTGGTGGAGAAAGTCTACCAAGGAGGATCTTACCAATAGGTGGATTGTAAGGGTGATCGTCCTATGTTACCCATCAATGGGCGTTTTCTTAAAACATACTATGTGTAATGACGTTGTTATGAAGATTTTGCAATAAAATACAACTTTCTTAGAATATACGTTGTTCTCAAGTTTTATTTTTATGTGACATGTTGTACTGGGTCCAAGTTATTCGTATACTTTTGAAAATCAAAATTGAAAAGTTGAAAGATTTGAAATAATTGAGATGTTCTATAGTATTAATGTAGAATTGTCCTTTTATTAATTTTCCTTTTTCACATATGATGATCCAATATAAAAACATAATCCCCAGTGGAATATATGTAAGTTATAAGGATCATCTATAAATGAAGGAAATGACAAATTTCAATACAAAGAATTTCAAGACTGTCAATCTTCCAAATTCATATCTCTATCCGAAATCAAAATCTCAAATCACATCAAACTCAACAAAAATTCAAAGTTCAATCCAATTCAAATCAAAGAAGAAAATTTCTATCTTTTAAGGTTAAACGATAATCCCCGTGCTTCTTTTCCTTAGGATTAAATCCGCTAGAGTTAGAGAACGCCCCTCGTGGCACCATCCTAGTGTAAATATTAAATCTTAAAT
>NW_021406968.1:0-435 GCF_001605985.2 Dendrobium catenatum | reverse complement strand
TAAGGCGCACTAATGAACTTATTACTTGTCCTTTTAAGGTCCAGTTAGGAAATAGAAATCAGTGTTAAAAGAGTATCTATCCATGCTTCGATAGAACTATAGAAGGGGTTTATTTGATGCATGAAGCTTTTAGCTATATGGTTTTGATATATGCAGCTTTATTTAGGCTTCGTTTGGGATGGCTTTTTTACTGCTTTCTAAAACGAAGTTTTAGTACAAAAATAAAAAATTTTGTACTAAAACTTTATTTTAGAAAGCAGTAAAAAGCTGTCCCAAATGAAGCCTTATTAGATAGGATAATTTTGGACTGTAATGTGGCATTTTTGGATTTTTTTTAATGCTTGATTTTGTGTTTTGAAAATATGTACATTAGTAGAAATTATGTTTGGTATTTTGATTTTTTATTTTCTAGTTTTAAAAATTCAATGATTGTTT
>NW_021406967.1:0-213 GCF_001605985.2 Dendrobium catenatum | reverse complement strand
TACATAATTAATTTAAATTAAATCTTATATTCTTTTTTTATTTTAAAATATATTATTTGAATAACTTAATAATTAATAAATCATATATATATATTTTTTTAATTTACTGCTTCTTTCTAGGACATTGGGTTGCGTGGGTTGTAAGAACCTAGGAAGAGAGATGAGATGGTTGCTATATTTATTGCCCTTATCCTTCTATCAGAAATATAATAA
>NW_021406966.1:0-230 GCF_001605985.2 Dendrobium catenatum | reverse complement strand
CTAGACATGAACTTATATTAGGTCAGGACACCTGGCGTAGCTCTACATCCGGACGCCAATAAAATGTCGTCACGTGCTCTTACTCTTTACCGCGCGGCCCGACAATCTAACCCGGACCGGAATCCGGTATTGCTATGTTCGTGTATTGATAGGTATTGCTCGTTATTGCTAGATATTGCTTGACAATAATGAGAAATATCGCTCTTTCAAGACCAATACCGAGCAATAAC
>NW_021406965.1:0-234 GCF_001605985.2 Dendrobium catenatum | reverse complement strand
AGGAGTAGTCATTAGAAATAAGGCTAGATTAGTTACTAAAAGATATAATTAGATTGAAGGGATTGATTTTGAGGAGACTTTTGCCCCTGTAGCTAGACTTGAAGCAATTATGGTTTTGTTAGCCTTTGTCTATTTTAGAGGATTTAAAATGTACCAAATGGATGTAAAAAGTGCAGCTTTGAATAGGATAATTCAGTAGGATGTTTTTGTAGAACAACCTCCAAGTTTTGAAAA
>NW_021406964.1:0-743 GCF_001605985.2 Dendrobium catenatum | reverse complement strand
TCGGGGTCGAGTCGATGCGAAAATATTCGTCAACATAGTGATCACTATTCCATGACAAAACTACAAAGGGATTACCCCAAACCCAAAGATCCTTCGTTAATTCCTTCCTTTACCCTCAGTATAATTGCCCAGAGATTTTCCACCGCACCACAACAACACTTAGATGGCTTTTTTGCACCGAATCTAGAGGCAAACCTCTCAGATAATCTGCGGGAAATAGATTTTTAGTTCTAAGATCAATCACGGTGGAGTCTTAGACTCTGCTTTGATCTTTTTCCCTGTTTTCTTCTCTCGGATTACTTAGTTCTCCTCAAAACAAGACATAACCTAAAATAAGCTTTAAAAAACCCTCTTCAAATGTCTAGTATGGGCAATTGGTCATTTATAGATAGCCATCTGTCATAATTAATTTGAAAACATACACATGGAAATAAGGAAAATACATAAATATAATTTATTGACAAAAAGCCCTCCCCCCACGTCCTATGTTAGATTGATTTCCTATTGAAGTATTTTTCATATTATGAAAATTTAAAGAACCTTTTAGAAGCTTGAGGAATGTTTCAAATATAACAACAACACAACAACAACATCAAAGCCTTTGTCGCACTACATAGGGTCGGCTACATGAATCATTTTTCTTCATTTTGTTAGGTTAAAAATCAAATTCTCGTTTAAATCTAATAAAGAAAGATTATTTCTAATGTTTTCTAACCAAGTCTTTTTAGGTCTACCTCTATCTT
>NW_021406963.1:0-216 GCF_001605985.2 Dendrobium catenatum | reverse complement strand
AAGGCATAGCGCCAGACTTAACTCAACGTCTTGTACAGAAATTGAAACAAAAAGATGAACAGATTTCAAGTATGGAGAAGAAGATAGAAGAAATGATAGCCACTATGGCTTCTTTCCAAAGTCAGTGTCCTTTACCACCACGAGCACAGGTTGAGTCTTCTCAACCCTTGCCTGTTCAGGTGGTAGGAAAGAAACAAGTGATTGAGACTATAGAAG
>NW_021406962.1:0-228 GCF_001605985.2 Dendrobium catenatum | reverse complement strand
TGGTTAAGCATTGGGTACCCAGCGGTATCGAGTGTGTGTACCGAGCTGGGTACCCACCAATGAGATGACGTGACGCATTTTTATTGGTCTTCAGACGCCCTCCGCTCCGCACAGAATAATTCTCTTTTATTTGGGGTAATTTAAGCATTTCTATTTCTAAAACTATTTTCTCGGCCACAGCTTCATAACTGTTTTTCCGGATGCAACTTTTTTAAGATAAAATTTTGA
>NW_021406961.1:0-286 GCF_001605985.2 Dendrobium catenatum | reverse complement strand
CAACTTGCTTCCCAGCCGCTTAGAAGGATCCCCAACTACTGTCCAAGACTCCCTTGACTCAAAACTGCTGCTGTCCTGAACTCCAGCCTCAGGAAAACTGCTGTCCAAGATCAAAACTGCAGCTGTTTTGTATTTCTGCACCACTTTCCGGCTGTTATCCAACCTCTGTTCATCCAAGAGGAGTTGTCCAGAGAGCCACAGCAAGTTCTTTTGCTGTCCCAACGTCTAGGATTTCATATTTTGCTGTCAAGAAGGAATTCCAGCTAGCTTCCCTTGCTGCCCAACA
>NW_021406960.1:0-268 GCF_001605985.2 Dendrobium catenatum | reverse complement strand
ACTAACGGCTTCTCTGATTACCTTGATGAACCCATATTTTCCCTCAGTAACACCTCGTATCTGATACAAGCCAACTTGCATTAAACCCTCACTACTCTATGTGGCTCTTGAGGCATGCCCCTCTTCTTTACTATCTCTCCATCCATTTTACCCTACATTTTCAATCTTGACACTTGTGCCTCTATATAGTCTAAATTTGAACACAAATTTTACTCCATTAATCGCTCTAGAGTGATTCAGCTAAAAATGATTTGCATTGTCTATCTAT
>NW_021406959.1:0-283 GCF_001605985.2 Dendrobium catenatum | reverse complement strand
GTTTTTTGGCAGGATTTTGCCTCCAACCGGACGTTCCACTACGTCCTTACACCGGACGTAATAAAAGTTCCTACTAGAGATCACCACACTCACTACTTAAAATCAATTTATTCAATATTCAATAAAATTAAATCATATATTTTTAAAATATCACATGTATTTCATTTTAAATTAAAATATAGATAAAATAAATAATAAATAATCTCATAAGACCCTAAGTCAATTTTTGTTTATTATTCATTACATAATTCATTATACTTTTATTTTTTAATTATATATTATT
>NW_021406958.1:0-228 GCF_001605985.2 Dendrobium catenatum | reverse complement strand
GCGACCGGTTCTCTGAAAATATTTTGTCCAGACGAAAATAAATTATCGTCCAGGACGATCGGGTCTCTGGAAAATTTTCGTCCTGACGAAATTAAATTATCGTCCGTGGCGACCGGTTCTCTGGAAATATTTTGTCCAGACGAAAATAAATTATCTTCCAGGACGATCGGGTCTCTGGAAAATTTTCATCTAGACGAAATTAAATTATCGTCCGTGGCGATTGGTCCT
>NW_021406957.1:0-346 GCF_001605985.2 Dendrobium catenatum | reverse complement strand
TTCTGTTAGGAGAGTAGATGTAAAAGATCCGGGCTATATTAATAAAGGTAGAGGTAGACCCTAAAAAATTTTGATTAGAAAGTATTAAAATGATATTTTTTAATAGATTTAAATGGAATTTTGATCCTTTAATATGACAATGGAGATAATGATTCCTATAGCCGACCCCATTGTGTTAAAGACTTGTTATTGTTGTTATTTGTTATTTTACTGGTTGAAAGGATTTGTGGAAGAAACCATTGTCATTGTGCAGATTCTTATCCGATATTAAATTTTTTTCTGATTGGTGCAGTATCTTGTCATGACAAATTCAAGAGGCTGTGATCGGTAGATTGATCCATCTATT
>NW_021406956.1:0-203 GCF_001605985.2 Dendrobium catenatum | reverse complement strand
TCCAGGAGCTTCGACGTCCGAAAATAGGGGGCAACTGATATATCCTCGAAAATTATCTTGATCGAGCACGAATCTCGAGGCAAAAATCAAAATGGAGACTTCAAAAATTAATTTTGGGTTCATCTTAACTCCAATTTCAGCGAACTTACATGCAAACTGAGCGTCTCGGAAATATGAACCCAACAACACCAAATTTAACTCGA
>NW_021406955.1:0-485 GCF_001605985.2 Dendrobium catenatum | reverse complement strand
GCACAAAAGCGTAGTCTGTTGGAGCGGTAGCCGGTGGCGGGTAGTCCATGGGATGACTAGTGAGCATCCAACGTCTTATCAAGACTTCCTTGATGGCTATGGTGGGGGCTAAGAGGCAAATGAAGGAAATCTGAAATAAAATTCAAATTTTAGTGGTTTCAGAGAGGGATATAATTTGAATTTCAAATTAATCCAAGGAGGGAGAGATGGGCGGCAATGGGGAGAAGATTTGGGCTGAATTTGTGGAGCTATTAAGGTAATTAGGAGGGAGGGGGGGCATTAAGAGGGTGAATTGATTTCAAATTCCATATTTTGACATTTGAAATTAAAATCATGGAAAACTAAAATTAAACTTGAGAAGGAGGGGCATAAAAGAGGTGTTTAAGTGGTGATGAGGTGGCAAGTAGAGAAAGAAACAATAGGAGCAGGTGGCTGGCCATATGGGAGAGAGAGAGAGAGAGAGAGGCTTGGAATTAAATAGGTGG
>NW_021406954.1:0-693 GCF_001605985.2 Dendrobium catenatum | reverse complement strand
AATTTATTCATAAGATCAAATCATATTTATTATATACGTTTTGATTGTAAAAATATTTTTAGTTATAAAAAACACATTTTTCGCCGGTTCCTTTTCGCATCTTCTGCCGCAGCGATGCTGCCGACGAGATCCGCTTCTCTTCTGTCTCGCTTACTCTTTTCCCCGAATCCAAATCCAAATCCAAAGCCAAACCCTAGAATACTCCGACGCGGCCTCGCGCTATGGTCGATGACGAAGGATCCGGCCCTCGAATCCGCTCTCTCTCGCAACCGCCGCTGGATCGTGAACAACCAGATCAAGCAAATCCTTCTCCGCTCCCCTACTCGAGTCGACACTGTTCGCTCCCTCCAGAAGAAGTTCAAAACCCTAGACCTCCAGGGCCGTGCCCTTAACTGGCTTAACAAGTACCCTTGCTGCTTCCAGGTCTTCACCGACGACGATGGCGAGGTATTCTACGGTTTCTCCAAGCGCATGGAAGCCCTAGTAGACGAGGAAGAATCCATTAAGATGGCACAAGAGCCTGTCATGGCCCGCCGCCTTGCCAAGCTTCTAATGCTGTCTCGCGATCGCCGCATCAATGCCGTCAAACTCACCGAGCTCAAGCGTAGCCTCGGCCTCCCAGACGACTATGTCGTCCGGGTCCTCGCCAAGTATCCGGAGCTCTTCCGCGTCACGAATCGCTTCGGCCGTCGT
>NW_021406953.1:0-341 GCF_001605985.2 Dendrobium catenatum | reverse complement strand
TTTTGAGAAAAAGAAAGAAAAATATAGATGATTTGTTTCGCTGCATTTGATATTTTTAGTAGCTCTGGTCTGTTTTGTATAATATTTAGAAGATTCAGTTCAGTAAGTAAATTCCAAAGCCAGATCCTGGTTAGTTCGTTAAGCTGGTCGCGGCCCGGTGCGGGGCGGGATCCGTCTCGGGTCGGGTCGTGACAAGCTTTGGTGGTATCAGAGCATTGGTTTTGGAATTTGGTTGGATTGTAAGACAGAGCTATAGGAAGTGATCTGTAGTGAGTCTGTCTGGGGGGTAGTTTTGGTTTGTTCAGCTTTTTATTGTGTTGTTCTTGTGATAGTTTTCTAGA
>NW_021406952.1:0-9804 GCF_001605985.2 Dendrobium catenatum | reverse complement strand
TTGAACTGGAGAAATAAATGAGAAATAAGGAGGATCTATATATTGATTTTATCTATTTAGAGAAAAATATATCTAATATTCAAGAGAAAGTCTATGGGGGTTCTTAAGAAGAAAGGAGTTAATAATGCTTATATTAAAATCATTATTGATCATGTATGTAGGAGCTATTACTGTGTTCAAATACCATGGTGGTTTATCAAGATTTTCCTATTTTCGGTTGGATTATATCAAAGGATCATACCAAGAAGTTATATCTTTTTTGCTTTACTCTATAGAATGTTCTCACTATACATGTTGTTGAGAGGATGTACCCCCCTTGGTGTATGCTTTTTTACTGTATGTATTCTTCATGTGATAAAGACTAAGAAAGGGAGTTGAGGAAAACATTGAATTATGGAGGTCAACTATAAAGTTTAATAAAAGTTTCGCCTTTTCAATAGATTTATAACTGAAATATTGATGTGTACTTTAGTTGTAATAAGACCCTTGTGAAGGGGATTTATGACATTGGGGTGATCAAGCATTAATTAGAGCATGATTAAGTCCTTCACAGATACAAAATCTATTTCGACTGTATACACAGATTGTTTATGCCTCCACATGTAGGTACGTTTATTTCAACGTGCAAAATGACTAATCCAAAGAGAGATATTGATGTATAACAGAATTGTTTGCCTGGGTTCCGAAAAGGGATTGACAGTTTGAATTTATAGGAGGGAGTTTGAAACTTTCATTCAAGTTGCATCATTCCAACTGCCTCCTTTCAGTTTGAATAAAATGTTTAGATGTCCCGTGTTCGACAGCATAAAAAATTAGCATTCTAAAGCCCGATGAATGTGAAGCTTGATTATAATCGTACGTGGATTTCTTTCCAAACACTATTGATTGAACATCAACATGGCGATACGAGCCACATGAGATGCTCCATGCTGGTTTTCTTATAGCTTATTGAAACATTTGATGAAAGATCAAATGAGTAGACCTAGAAGACGTTAATTTTGATGTAGGCAGGTCCTAATTTAAGGTCTAATGTGGAAGAAGCCACCAAATGAAGAGATAAAAAATTCTTTGAGTTATTACATTCAGCTCCAAAAGACAATTTGGGAAGGTTGGCAGTACGCATTCGGGAAATTATCCCATTGGCAGTGAGGATGTTAAGATAAAACTGAGTATAATATTTCCCCGTGAGTGTTTTTAGTGACGTTATGGTCCTATTGAAGGAAACTAATCCGGCTGACAATATTAATTCCCTCAGCTTGTACCGAACAAAGAAATTTAAGTATCCAAGGCTGGGTCTCACTGCTATAAAGATGCATTGTTGCTATCATGGATGCAATGTTAATACATAAGCGATGCATGCAGCAGAAAGTTATTTGTCCGCAGCTGCAATGCTCGCTCGTTTTACAGAAGACTCGGAAAACAACGCGTCCAAAAGAAAGATGTGTCATATATTCCGTTGTTTTAATTTACCAATCATTCCAAGACTTCAGCGGCTCTATGCATCAATGAGTTCAGCAAGCCATATGAGATGGCATAAAGGAGAAAATAGCAAAAAGTGATGTTCTTTCTCAATCCATCAGATTTGAAGCGTGAACATTTTGATTCGAGTGATCCTTCATTTGCTGCTGAATCCCCGCAACATAAGATGGGATTTAAGTACTGATGGTATTTACTCCTTATAGTCAAAACAGCTACACCGTATTCTTTGTTGGCCAGCTATATTAACCACCATACAACCTGCCACCAGAGATGTGTATGACTACTCGGTTCATGTCTAACTCTGATATATCCTGGACCACATAATCGAAGGCAAAAGATTGATATCTTAATTGGCAACATTGAAATTGATGACCCTCAAATTATTATGGGAAGAAGGAGTGCTCACATATGACATATCAATAAAACCAAAAATTTTCTCCTTCGACTTGCTTTGGCTGTGCGATATCGTGATTTTCCAGCTATTGGTAAGTGTCTGGTTGGAGCACAGTAGGGAAATTAGCAATGTTCCTTACTGCATTGGGAAACAAGTTAAAGCTTTTTCACATTAAAACAGTGGAGGGAAAAAATACTTGGTTTGATTACATCATACTGTTTCTAAAATGCTATCATCACAGTTCGAAGAAATAAAGAAGCATTTTTAAAACAAGAATTCGAGCAATCACCCCTCCACCCAGATAAGTGGAGATGAATACTACAGAGACTTTTCCAAACATTCTAACAATTATTTGATTTATCCAATGCTATCCAGAATCAAAATTTCCGGGTTATGGTGTTCAACATCAATGGAATTACAAAAAAAGTATTTTCTGGACATTTACCTTATTGAGAGAACTAATTTTGATAAGACATTAACTTGGAGTTATGCACATTGAGAAGAACTTTTCGGATAATATTTTTAAATACAATTAATGATGTTAAAGCAAAGCAGTAAAGATATGTCAAAGCAAGGATTGGACATTAAAGAGTTGTAGAAACTAATTGTTTTTTTTTAGATGTTAAACATAGTATAAGATACGGAAAGTTTGATCCATTTGTGTTAGCAGCTAAGCCCTATGCTCCTACAGTTTATTTTAGCAAATATCCCAAGTGGTCCAGCAGAGACAAACAAGAATTGGATAGCTGTCATAAAAACAAAAAGCACGGGGAATAATGATCAACAATACATTTAGCAACTGCACATCAAGGATGAGATGTCAAATTATATGCCTGTGAATTAAGGATATAGCCAACTACAACCTCTACTATTGAAATGGAGTTAAGAAAGATGTCAATAGTTCAACCTAAGTTCAGCAGACGAAGAACGAGAACCAGGATGAAAGTGAAGATACTCTTGAGAGGTGAATGAAAAAAGTAGTTTTGATGATTCTGATTAAGTTTTTGTAATTTAAGAATTATAGAATTTAAATATTTTGTAATTTTTTTAACTGCTTAGAAATGATATTGTATTTTGCCACCTTGTGTCTTTTATTAACTGCTTCATTAACTACTTTTATAAACTGCTTCTCGTAATATATTAACCTTGCCTTCATTATACCTGCTTCAATTTAACTGCTTTTATTAACTGCTTTATTTATTTGGTTTATTAATCTGTTTCTCAATTTAATTTTTTTTAATATTGCAAGATGGCTTCAGGGCGACGATCCTCCTCGTAAATCATTTGCCTCAAAGTTCCGCCGGAAGAAGATTACGACAGCAAGTACCACAAAGACTGAGGTAGGTGAGGGCCTTCAGTTGCACAGATTAGCCTACACCACCACCGGGCACACCGTGCCAGGAGCCAAGCACTTCACAGAGCAGGGTCAGGGACAGTTAGATTCCAACCTCTTGTTGTATCCCCATACTTTCCTGGCCACTTCCCTTCCCAGCCTCGACGATCCTCGCTTCCCCTCTCCAGATCAGACACATGCTTCTCCATTCTATCCATATACCCCCCACCATCATCACATGCTGCTGTCCATCCACTGGTCCTCACCCTCCTTACCCTTACCCATATTACTACCCCTATCCGGTGCAGCATGAACAGGGTGGACCATTCACGACCACCAGAGGTTTGGGCTACCGATCGTGCAACAGCAACAGATAAGCGTCAATACATTGAGCCTGACGGCGATAAGTAAGTTCTAATTTAAGTATTCAGTTATTTTTATTTTGATATATTACATGTTATTGAATAAATAAAGTCACTTGCAGCTTCAATCCCTTCAAGGCCACCTATACATATGATCCGGGATATAATTAAAGAATAAGTATGATGCTCCTTACTTATCCTGGAAGAAGATCCCAAAGCCAGTTAGAGATATGTGATTTGGAGAATTTCAGGTATGTTTTTTTTTGTATGATTTCAAATATATGATTTAATTTGTACTAATCTTTTTGATATTGCCTAAATTTTTACAGAAAGAATTTAGGTGGTTGGCCTGAGTAAAGCACTAGGATCAGATCAAATTTTGAGAGGAGAGGAGCGACCCGTCTCAGAGACATGTTCAGGACATATTAGAAAGTCCGGGCAGAGGCCTAATTGGATTGGAGAGGGCGTTTGGCAGATTGAGTAGTGCTTGGGGCTACCCCGGAGTTTATAAAAATGAGAGAGCAAGAATAAATAGAACAAGCTTGCCTCGACTGCGGCGTTTAGGAAGCTCTCTTCATACTGGTGGATCTGTACCTCATATAGAACATAGGCGACGACTGGTAAGTGTTTTGAATTGGTTTATACATATTTTATGTTAGTATAACTAAGCATCAAATTTTCAGAAAGAGCACCTGGGTCGGAGCCAACACATTGGAGCTGCATACAAGAACTCATCAACATCAAGCTGACAGCAGTGGATTGATGAGAAATCTAAGAAAGGCTCATGGTGAGTAAAATTTTTTGGATTTTTAGAATAAAAATTTATTTTAATAAAACTATTTGTAACTCGCAGGATGATTTCTTACGAGCTAGAGAAAGTAGGCAGTTCACTGGCGAGGGATCATCTTCTGGATCGGCCCATACTTCTGAGTATCAGACATGGTTAGAAGTTGTTGGTGGAAGAACAGAGGGGGAGGGTATATGGCATGGGTTCAACAAGCTTTTGCTATTGAGGGCAGTTCAATACACCTCTGCATTTCATGATCCAAGTGGAGCTGAAGAATCTGTAAGTGAGAGGGTTGCAGCACTTACTAGAGAGATTGAAGAGATGAAAAGGGTTCAAGCTAGAGAGATTGAAGAAATGAGGAAGGAATCAGAATGAAATGCAAGCAGAGTTGCAAATCCTACAGAGCTGTGAAAACAAAGGAAGAAGGACCAACAGGAGCAGCCATCTGCAGACAGTGAGGATACCGATGATGATTAGATATTTATTATGTTTGATGAATGTATTAATTAGAACTTGTGAACTTCTGAACTTGTGATTGTAGCAATATCATGAACTATCTGTGAATTTGTGATTGTAATGTTGTGATGATTTTTGATTTTGTTTGTATTTTCTGGTTGTGATGAATTATAGCGGCGTGTTGCCCAACATATATATGCTTTTTCTGCAGGTTTAGACTTTAGGGAACCTCCCTCAAATAGAGGGGATGCTGTCAATTTTTTTTTTCAGGTGCTATAGGTTTCGCGCGGCTAACCGGCGGTTTAGCCGCCGGAAACTACATACCGGACGGACAAGATAAAGCCGTCGGTTATATTATTAAACCGCCGGTAAGTACGGCGCTTACCGACGGCCGCCGCAGTTATACGATGGACGCCCGACGGTTTAACTGTCGGTAATAACCGACGCTAAAAGCCGTCCCGCGCGGTACTTTACCAGCGGTCTAACGGCGCCGTCGGCTGTCTAATGAATGAGACGACGCCAGGTTTAACCGCCGGAAAATCGCAGGTAATTTGACCGGCGGATTTTCGGCGGTTACAATACCGGCGGCCTAACCGCCGGCCGACCGACGGTTAAAATTCCGGTGGTCACCGGCGGTATTGGCCGCCGGAAAATCGCCGCAAAAATAAACCACCGGTAAATAGCCGTCGAAAATGGTTTTCCTACGCCGTTTTTTCGGCGGTTCACAAACCGCCGTTAGACCGCCGGTAACTTTAAAAACTGCCGGTAAATCTATACTAACCGCCGGAAAAAATTGCCGGTTTCAGCGTTTTTCCTGTAGTGATCGCAGGATGCCTTTATTATCTGATAAAGTATTTTTGGTTGTAGATGAAATTTGACACCAAATGATCGTATTGATCATTCTATCACTTTTAGTTATTCAATTTGGAGTAAAAATCCCTCATCAAGATATACTTGTGATTAATGAGGGGAATATGTGACCCATATTACAACGTCAAAAAAATTTCTTGTAGATAATGGAAGCTCCATTGATATCTTATTCTACTCAATTTTTCTCAATATGGGTCTCACGAGAGAAAAGCTTTAGTCTGCTATAGGTCCGTGTATAGGTTTGATAATCAACTTGTATGAGCAGAAGGGATAATCAATGTCCTAGTTATACTTGGAGAAATTCTCAGACATACTACACACTTTATTTAGTTCATTATAGTAAAGTCAGAATTGGCTTACAATATTTTCTTTGGAAAGCCACTCCAGTCAATCCTTAGGATTATCACCTCCATCCCTGACCTTAAGATGGAGTTCCTTGCCCCGATAGAAGTTAGTGTAGTATGCGGAGATAAACAAAAAGCATAAACCTGCTATCTTAGGTAGGTTAAATAATGTCCAATAGTTACCCTAAGAATCTTGGACTTTAATCTCCAGAGTGAGGATATCCCTTAGAGAGTTTCTCCTATAAAAGACATCATTATTAAATCTATATCATAAAAATATCCTTCAAGAACTGTGAAGATTGGATCCCTTCTCTCAGACGAAGTGAATAAAAAATATATAGATATTCTATGAAAGAATCAAGATGTTTTGCAGGGAGTCTAGTAGATATGACTAGAATAGACCCTGAAGTGATCGTGCACTCCTTCAAAGTCAACCAGAAGTCCAAGCCAATAATCTATAAGAAATAAAACTTTGAGCTAGATCGTCAGCAAGCAATCGAACAGGAAGTGGATAAGCCTTTGGTAGCTGGATTTATAGAGGAAGTGCACAACCCCAAATGGTTGGTGAATGTCATCATTGTATAGAAGGTAAGTAGAGCTTTGGAGAATATGTGTAGACTATATAGATCTAAATAAATCTTGTCTAAAAGATAGCTTTTCGCTTCCTCGTAGTAACCAGTTGGTCGATTCCACCTCCGAACATCATATGTTGAGTTTTATGGATGCATACTCTAGCTATAATTGAATACAGATGGATCTCGTAGATGAGAAGGTAATGTCTTTTCAAATAAACAAAGGGTTATACTATTATCTGGTGATGCTATTTGAGCTTAAAAATGTTGGAGCCACATATTAAGGCCATATGAATAAGGTTTTGAAATATCTTATTGGATGCTTTATGGAAGTATATATTGATGATATGCTGGTGAAAATTCTTAAAAAATCTAAACATATATCTGACTTAAAATGATATAATATGCGACTCAACCCTGCCAAGTGCACTTTATAGTCGCCTCTGGAAAGTTCTTAGGATTTATGGTAACCCGTCAAGGAATTGAAGCAAATCCTTAGAAAATCAAGGCACTAAGAGACATGGTGCCCCTAAAGAATATTTAAAAAGTTCATATACTAAATGGAAGGATTACACCATTGTTTCGTTTCCTGACTCATTCAAGAGATAAATATTTACACTTCTTCAAGATACTCAGAGGTGCTTATAGCTTAGGATTCCAATGGATCGATGAATGTCAGAAGCCTTCAAAAAACTAAAAAAGTATTTAGCATCTCCGCTGCTACTTTCCAAACTAATACCTAGAGAAAAACTGTATTTATATTTAGTTGTTTCAACCTAGGCAATAAGTTAGGTCTTGGTTTGAGAAGAAAATATTATACAATATCCAATATACTATGTTAGTAAAATCTTATCTAAAATAAAGGGATGTTATCCCCTAGCTGATAAAATAGCTTTAACATTAGTTTACTCTTTCAAGAAACTACGCCCTTACTTTCAAGCCCATACAATTATAGTTTACACAAATCTACTGCTAAAAAGTATCCTATAAAAGCTAGAAGCATCTGGTAGGCTCATCAAGTGGTCTGTAAAATTGGGAGAGTTTGACATCCACAACTTCCCTAAACATGATATCAAATCTTAGTCCCTTATAGATTTTGTGGTTGAATGTACCATCCCCACAGCCAATGAGCCACCAAATTCTTCTCCTTCTCCCCCAAGATGGACTTTATATGTTGATGAAGCTTTTAGCAGTTCTGATGCTAGAGAAAGAATCATGTTGATCTCTCTACAATAAATTACTCTATAGTATGGGCTTCGACTTAAATTTCTTGCCACGAATAATATAGTTGAGTATGAGGCTCTTATTACCGGACTGAGGCTAGTAATTGACTATGAGGTGCAGAACTTGGTGGTTCATACTGATTCATAATTGGTCACCTCTCAGGTGGAGGGGGAGTTTGACATCCACAACCCACAACTGACATAGTACTATAATATTATAAAGTTTCTCTTAGCTCGTATAAAATAGCACCAAATCATCTACATTCTCTAAGAGCAAAAAACATGAGCTGATGCTCTCTCAAAACTTACTACATCAATGACATGAGATATTTATAAGAGAAAGTGTATCGAGGAGATCCACTTTCAAAGTATCCAAGGTCCATGGATCATACAATCAATCGATGAACCAAGAGAGACTTCTTAGATCAATCACATATTATCCTTTTTTATAAGATAGAGTGCTATCTTAGGAGTCCATGGCTATAACACGATCTCGGAGACAATTATCAAATTTCATTCTTATTGATGGCGAGTTATACATATGCGCTTTCACTGGACCATACCACAAATGTCTCTCACCTTCAGAAGTTGATTACGCACTCCGAGAAGTCCATTCAGGAGTATGTGGAGAACATCTAGGAGAAAAATCATTAACCTACAAGATCATGAGGTAGGGATTCTATTGGCCTACAATGAAATTAGATGCACTTTAGTTTACTTAAAAGTGTAAAAACTTTCAATTACATTTCAATATCACCCATACACCCGCTCTGGAGCTTGCATCACTTTAGAGCCCTTAGCCTTTCACCTAGTGAGGAATTGATATAATGGGACCCTTCCTTATAGCCACTGGAAAATGAAAATTCATTATCTTGGTTGTAAATTACTTCACTAAGTGGGTGGAGGCAGAACCTCTGGTAAAGATTACTAAGGCAAATGTCAAATAATTTTTGTGAAATAATATAGTATGTCATTTTGGCATTCCTGCAAGGGTCATACTAGAAATTGGATGTAGTTTAATAGGAAGATCTTTACATCTTTTTATAAGGATTTTCATGTTCAACTAGTCCACATAGCTATCACCCATCCCTAAGCAAATGAGCAAATGGAGGTTACAAACTGGATAATTTTGAAAGGTATGATGACACACCTAGGGAAGGCTGGAGGTAATGGGCTGAAAAACTCACAAATATCCTCTAGGCTTATCAGACTACTACTAGAACTCCTACAGCATAAACATTGTACAATATTTGCTTTGGTACAAAAATAGTCATACTAGTTGATATTGGAATCCCAAGCAATATAGTTTAGACTTTTAACTTCAGTAATAATGAGAAGAAGCTTAGAAACAACTTAAATCTCCTCCAAGAAGTAAGAGATTTAGCCTCACTCAGGACTGCCGCATCCCACTTAAAGGTTACCTGTCACTATAATTGGAGGGTGAAACTTCGATCTATCTTTATTGGGGACTTAGTTTTGCGTAGCATCTAGAAAAGGCCCTCATCATATTAAGCTCTCTCCCCTCTAGGAGGGTCCCTATTTGGTGGCATCTATGCTCAATCCTAGGGCCTTCAAATTGAAGGATGATAATGGGAAGATGCTCCCTTGAACTTAGAATGTTAGCAACCTTTATAAGTATTATCAATAGGTGTTGATAGTAATGTTTATCTTATGTTATGTTCCCCCATATTGATAGTACTATTTGTCTTGTGTTATTTTCTCCCAAGTTGTTATGTTATCCTTGAGTGTATCCTTCAAGTATTATTTTACTGACCTTTCATATATCCCTTGTATATTGATTAGGTTAGAACTCTTCTAGCCCCCGTATCTCTAAATTATATTAGAGAATTATTGCACTGTCTTATATAATATAGTAATGTGATGTTTACTTTGTTGTGAAATTATCTCCTCTTATAAAAGATAAAAACCAATATAGAATTTAGCCTATTTATCCTCAATTTGAGAAATACACAATTTATACTAT
>NW_021406951.1:0-226 GCF_001605985.2 Dendrobium catenatum | reverse complement strand
TGGCCCACTTAAGAGGCGCTATCGTTCGAGACGAATCGAGTATGGGTTGGGTGTTCTCAACTGTACTCACTTCGTTCCAAAAAAAAATCATTTTCTTTGAACTATGAGTTGAAGAACATAATATTAATTATTTTATAAATAATGGATAAAAACATAGGGGAATTAATCTTGAGATATTCCCAAGAATATTTTTTATATTCATTATATTATCTCATATGATTATATG
>NW_021406950.1:0-1343 GCF_001605985.2 Dendrobium catenatum | reverse complement strand
TTTATAGGAAGGGTTTACTCAACTAACATTGCCCTAGCAGCTTCTACCAAGGTTCTATTTTTTCTTTCTGCTATTCCATTTTGCTGAGGAGTTGTAGGGGCAGAGAAATTATGCTCTATTCATATTTCTTAACAGAATGATTCAAATCTTTCATTTTGAAACTCTCCACCATGATCACTATGGATTGTTGAAATTTCACATACTATTTTTTGTTGAATTCAAGTGGAGAAAGTATTAAATTCCTCAAATTACTCATTCTTATATGCTACAAATCTTACCCAAGTGAATCTAGTGCAGTCGTCTATAATTACAAATCCATAATTTTTTCCACCTAGGCTAGTTATGCTAATGGGTCCAAATAAGTCCATATGAAGGATTTCTAGTGGCCTATATATGTTCACCTCTTTGATTGAATGAAAAAAAATGATTTTATTTATTTTCTTAGTTAGTAGGCATTGCATAGATGACCCTTTGTGAAGTCTAACTTAGGTACGCCTCTAACTAGGCTTTTCTGGGTGACATTTTTAAGTGTTTTCATACTAGCATGACACAGTGTCCTATGCCATAGCCATGAGTCATCTATTATAGTTTTTAAACAAAGTGAATTTGGATTTTCAATGTAATCAAGATTTAACATGTAAAGATTATTCATTCATATTCCTTCTAAAATAAGTTTGTCATTTAAACTAATCAGGAATTTATTAGAAAGAAATTTTATATCAAAACCTTTATCACATAATTGACTAATGATTAATAAATTATTCTTTTAACCATTAATTAATAAAACATTCTCAATCAAAAAATTCTTATCATTTCCAACAATACCTGAGCCCACCACTTTCTTGGTGGTGTTGTCTCCCAATGTTATTTTGCCTTCGGTCCTGGTCACTAGTATAATGAACTTCTTCATGTCTCTAATCATATGTCACGAGTAGCCACTGTCCAGGTACCACATACTCTCACTAGGTCTTTTATGAGAGCACCCCTATAAAGTCATTAAAAGGTTAGATTTGGGAACCCAAGTAAGTTTGGGTTCCTCCTTATTTTTGCATGAATGAGATGTATGCTTGTTATGCTATGATGAATACAGTTTCGATCTCCATACTAGGTGAGTCTTCCTGTGAATGGTGTAGTGCGGGTTATGTGACCTAGCATGCCATAAGAGAAGCACCTAACACTGGGAAAGGGGTTCACAAACCTATGTGGGTGGTGATGCCTCTTCCTAGGTTTGAATGATTCATGTTGTTGTGATGGATTGCAAAACTCTTCAAGTGAAGGTGGTTTTTTAATTTCTTTCAAAGCAATTATCTTGACTTGTAAAAATTTGTTAGCATGTTTAAGGT
>NW_021406949.1:0-391 GCF_001605985.2 Dendrobium catenatum | reverse complement strand
TGGATTGAATACTAAGCAATCTATGAAGTCAATATCAATCAATAGTAAAATCAATATGATAAGTAAAGCTAAAAGAGGTCTATAACATCATAATACAAACTATTTTAAGACCCATCAATATGTCATATCAATATGTTATGATATGTTGTATCAGTGTTAGTGTTAGTTCAATCGATTATATATCAATTGTATCTATCAAAATGTCTTAATGCACTATTATGTAAATAGAATCATGAATGCAATTATAAAGAGCAAGGTAAGACATCAAGCTTTAATGTGGCATTTTCATCCTTCCATCTATCATCTATTTATCTTATCAATCCATCATTTTTTATTAATCATATCTTTTAATTATTTTTATTAATCATTTATTTAAACAAGTGGCTTTTAT
>NW_021406948.1:0-288 GCF_001605985.2 Dendrobium catenatum | reverse complement strand
ATCGTATGTACGATATTACATCTTCTATAGATTTAGGATTTAAGGTGAGTGGTACAGGTGTACTACTATACACCTTATTGGTGGGTAAGTTCTCCATTCCTTCGGAAGCTATAAGCCCTACCTATCTGCGTCATACAGATGACGCCACCTCCTTCTTTCTCTCGTGCTTGCTTGAGATGTGTGGCCTCTTTCTTTTCTCCAATTTTTTTTTCTCTTCTTAGAGCCGACCGGATGTTGACTGAACCCCGTGCGATTGATTGAACCAAGTTGGGACCTTCTTTCCCTTTG
>NW_021406947.1:0-327 GCF_001605985.2 Dendrobium catenatum | reverse complement strand
CAACAGTCAGATTTAGGAACCCAAACAGGTTTGGGATAGATCTTATGAAAAGTAGAAGTTGATGCTTGTGTGTCATGCTGTGTATTATTTAATTTTGGTCTCCACACCCATCGTGTACTATGATAAACTGTACAAGTGTGTGAGATGTGTCCTACCATACCACAAGAAAAACATTGAACTCCAGGAAAAATTTTCTTAAATGGTTAGGGTAAAAATGCCTCTTCCTAGGTTTTGGCTTTTGATTAGTAGTTGGTGTCATCCTAGCTTTCTTACATGTTTCCAAATCATTTTGAATCCTCAAAATTGTTCTTTTTAATGCATCAATCT
>NW_021406946.1:0-581 GCF_001605985.2 Dendrobium catenatum | reverse complement strand
TGAACTGCCCTCTATAGCATAGCCCTGTGCGCCCAAGTCATATACCCTCCCCTTTTGTCTTCCACGTACAACCTCTGACCAGGTATGATACTCAGAAATATGGGCCGAACCTGAAGATGATCCCTCGCCAGTGGACTGCTGACTGTCTCGAGCTCGTACAAAATCATCCTACAATCTATAAAATATATTGATATTAAAATTAGTTTTATAAAATCAAATTTTTATTCCAAATTTCCAAATAAAAGTACTCACATGAGCCTTCTTAGCCTATTCATCAACCCACTTCTGATCAGCTTGGTGTTGATGTGTTCTTATATGCAACTCCAATGGGGTTGGCTCTCGACCAAGGTGCTCTTTCTGAAAATTTAAGAAATAGTTATACTAACATAAATATATTTAATAAAATAATTTAAAACTCTTACCAGTCGCCGCATATGTTCTGTATGAGGTACTGATCCACCAGTATGAAGAGAGCTTCCTAAACCTCCACAGTCAGAGGCTCTGTTTTGTTTATTATACTCTCTCATTTTTATAAATTCAGGGGTCGCCCAAGCACTACTAAAATCAGCTCAAACGCCCTC
>NW_021406945.1:0-315 GCF_001605985.2 Dendrobium catenatum | reverse complement strand
TGAAAAAGTAAACAATATTTTAAGATGCTTGCCTTCATCTTTTGATGCTAAAATCACTACTATAACTGAATCTAAGGATTTGAACACTTATTCGATTGACAACTTACTTGGGTCACTTATTTCTTACGAGCAAGGGGTGAATTAAAGAAATCTTGATGCAGGTGAGAAAAAGAAAGAGAAAACGGTGGCACTAAAGGCACACAAATTTGACTCTTCTGGGTCTAAAAGCGATGACATTGCCTTTTTCAAAAGGCGATTCAAAAGCTTCTAATGAATAAGCCAAAGCATCATCACAACTGGAGAAAAGGTAAGGAT
>NW_021406944.1:0-327 GCF_001605985.2 Dendrobium catenatum | reverse complement strand
CCCCAAACGGGGGATATGCCGAGGTGCTGCCGAAATTTTCACTGAAATGTACAAAGACTTGAGCAATTTGAAGACTTTCTTGGGAAACAATGTAGAAGACCTGTACTCGAACAATAATATACAGAAATTGAACTAAATGAGCAGAGGACTTGTACGATGAACAGTGGACTTGAGGACTCAAACTTCTTGAACCAATAAAGACCTGATTGGGACAATGAACTGGACTTAAAGTTGGGCCTAAATCAAGCTCAAATGAAATCAAATCCAAATGAAATTAAGAAAAAAATGATCTTGAACTTGCAAGACGAGTAAAGATATGGACTGAAC
>NW_021406943.1:0-217 GCF_001605985.2 Dendrobium catenatum | reverse complement strand
CTCCCAAGCTATAAGTACGGTTTTGGTTCGGGTAGAGAATGCGATTCAGCGCCCCGTCTATTACATTAGTAAGGTACTTTCGGAAACTGAGACACGCTACCCATTGGCAGATAAAACGGCCTTAGCATTAGTCTTCTCAGCAAGAAAGTTACGACCTTATTTTCAAGCACATGCGATCAAGGTTTACACCAACCTACCGTTGAAAAGTATTCTCCAA
>NW_021406942.1:0-305 GCF_001605985.2 Dendrobium catenatum | reverse complement strand
TGACCAGCTTCATTTCAGGGCGATATTCAGGATGATTTTCCTCATATTTGAACTAATCAGCCAGGACGTTATGCCTATCATCCTAGACGATAAAGTTAGCAACTTGCATTAATGAGCTCGTTTTGAGATCTTCTATTTAAGCAATTACATGACAGTTTGTAAGTGTCTTTGGAAGCTATTGTAGCTTCGTTCTTTTGGGGGGAACATGAAGAGATAGCTTGAAAGGGAGTGAGGAACAGGTGAAGTTTGAGAGAGGGAGAAGATCCTGTGAGGGGGGACTCAAGAGAGTATGGAGGGGGATTCTA
>NW_021406941.1:0-331 GCF_001605985.2 Dendrobium catenatum | reverse complement strand
GGCCAGTGATGGTGAGGCCAGTCACCATCGGCGGGAGGTGGTCGCTGGTGAAAGAGATTGGCCGTGATGATGGTGGCTAGTGCAATGGTGATCGAAATCGGCAACACGTAGCGGTGGTGACTAGCAATGATGGCCAGCTGGCCATTTGATGTCGATGACCCCCAACGACAAATGACATGTGCAGTGAAAAAAAATCAGACAAATCTGTATACTTTTTATAAAAAATGAACTATAATGCTTTATACTACATTCTTTTTTATCAACTAAATATTAATATTTTCAAAATTCCTACTAAAAAAATACTCTACACCCACTTTACTTCAAATTAAAT
>NW_021406940.1:0-325 GCF_001605985.2 Dendrobium catenatum | reverse complement strand
CCCCCCCCCCTTTCTTCTTGGAAAACCGTGGCCTGCTCTTAATTATGGTTGAATTCAATGGAGAATATTAATTGGAAGCTATTGTTTCTGTGCCTAGGCCCTTTTTCCGAAATTGTAGCCCCTTGTTTCCGTGAATTTCTTGGCTCCCGTGAATGACTCTTCAGTTTTGGCTTTGGGCTATTTGATTTAAAAGAAAGCAATTATGATGTGATTCTTGGCATTCTCCTACTATGCCTATAAATAAGAGTAGATGTTGTGAAGGAAGTTAGTTGATATTTTGTGAGCATATTTGCTATTAACATGCGGGTTTATTCGGAAATCCTGC
>NW_021406939.1:0-537 GCF_001605985.2 Dendrobium catenatum | reverse complement strand
GTGCATAAAATTAATAAGTTAGACAAAGTGAAAAAAGTGAAACTAAATGAGTTAGCCAAACTAATCAAAATTTTCAGTTTCCTATAAAAATTTCGGTTTTTTGTTCAAAATTTCAATTAAAAATTTTCAGATCAGTTTCCTGTAATATTTCAATTCAATTAAAAAATTTCAGTTAGCCAAACTAATTTCAGTTTCCTGTAAAATTTTCAGTTTCTTGGAACTAAAAATTTTCAGTTTTCATTTTTCTGTAAAGAGATTAGCTCATGTGCGAGAATGTCCAATGTAAAATTTCAGTTTTCATTTTTCCGTAAAGAGATTAACTCATGCGCGAGAATGTCCAATGCAAATTTCTGATTTTCTGTTCGAAATTGGTTCTAGTTTCTGTGAGCGAAAGACCTGTTTTCTTCTTTTTCTTACAGTAAATCTCATAAGAAGAAGCGACGGTCTGACTCGGAACAGATACCTTCTCTAGCGAAGAATAGGCGACAGTCGGTCGTCGGAGAAGAAGCGGTGATCTAACGTCGGAACAGGTACCTT
>NW_021406938.1:0-229 GCF_001605985.2 Dendrobium catenatum | reverse complement strand
CTTTGAGTGGGATATTGGGTCTTCAAGTCTTCAGTCTGGATAACTCTTCCTTGGACTCCTTGGAACTCTCCTTCTTGGACTCCTTGGATCTTCTCCTTGGACTCCTTGGAAATCTCCTCCTTGGACTCCTTGGATCCGTCGTGGCTTGAATATCCAAACGAAGAGATAATTCCCCCTTGATAGGGAGCATTGACTTTTCTCTTTGGATATCTAAAGCCATCCAACTCGA
>NW_021406937.1:0-206 GCF_001605985.2 Dendrobium catenatum | reverse complement strand
AATATTATCAAATAAAAGAGGACAAGTAATTTAGTAACCTTCTACAGTGTTCTTATTTCCAAAGTTAGCCATTGATCATTTTTTTAAAAGTTTTCTAAAACCTCATTTTTGAAATTCTGCTCTGATACCACTTGAAAGTTCTTGGGGGTTATAAGACCTCAATGAATTGTCCCTAAGGCACACTAATAGTAAGTTATACCATCACT
>NW_021406936.1:0-497 GCF_001605985.2 Dendrobium catenatum | reverse complement strand
AGCATTGAATAAGGTGATGTCCAGGTCATGCTGCTGTTGCTGGTGAGTAATTTAGCTGTCAAAATGGGCTAAGTCCTCTGTGAGGTGCTGCTCGTAGCGGGCAATGTCCTCAGAATGTTGCTGCTCTTGTGCAGCAACGTAAGCATCGAATCGGGTCTCCGATTAATCAAACCTCTCCACTAACTGGTCAAACTATGAGTGTTGTAGAAGAGGAGTAGGATCCGGAACAGAAGCGAGAGCGGGAGCCTCCTCCTCCACAGCCGCTCAAGGTTCCTCATCCCCTGGGTGAAGATGAGTACTGTGAAGGGTATTGAAGGAATTGTTTGAGTAGAAGAGAGTTGGGAGGTTGGGAGGAGCAGGATATTGAAGTTGATATTTGGTTTTGAGGACATAGGCTATGAGGTGTCCTAAAGCCAGATTGGGTTTCCTCTTATGACCTGGATCACAAATTTTGATTAAATGATCAATGTACCAAAAAATTAAGTCAACAGTATTAA
>NW_021406935.1:0-217 GCF_001605985.2 Dendrobium catenatum | reverse complement strand
AGGACATTCAGGAGGGCAGAAGACTTATCAGAGGTTGGCTAGAGAGATATACTGGAAGGGGATGAGGAAAGATGTGGAGGAAATGGTGGCCCAGTGTGATACTTGTCAGAGGAACAAGTATCAGGCATGTGCCCCTGGAGGACTGTTGCAGCCACTTGAGTTACCTGATCAGGTTTGGTCCGAGGTGACCATGGATTTCATCGAAGGCTTACCCAAG
>NW_021406934.1:0-308 GCF_001605985.2 Dendrobium catenatum | reverse complement strand
TTCGAATCAAGTTTGGGTTGCTAGGTCAACCCAAACCTGACCCGATTTTTAAAACGAGTTTATTTGTTGAACCCGAACACGACCCGTTTCGGGTCCTAGTAGACTCAAACTTGGATTTTTCTGGGTCGGATTTCCGGTCGTATCAAAAATTGACACCCTTAGAGCTAGCCAGTGGGGGCATGTTCCCCCTGTGCTCCCACCATGGTTCCGCCACGAAATATATAAAATGAAATAAAAAAGTATTCTCTAAGAAAAAACAGAAAGTAAATCTCTAAAATATGAAGAAAAAAATCTATCTCACAAAAAAA
>NW_021406933.1:0-517 GCF_001605985.2 Dendrobium catenatum | reverse complement strand
CCACTATAAATCTGGTGTGTTCTTTCCTTTATTATTTCTACATTTATTTTTCACACTTCGATTTTCTTTGTGGTGAATTTTAGTTTGGTTTAGGTTTTGTATTTTGAATGAAAGATTTTTAAAATAATAATTCACCCTCCCTTTTGGTTTGCCTCATGACTAGTTCATAAGGGGTTAGCATCCCTAACGGAGTCAAAAAAAGGGAGGCTGCTCTATATCTAAAGGAGTTTATAAAAGACAATAATGTGTTTTTTTGTGGGAATGATAGAAACAAAGATAAGATCTATGGAAAATATTCAAATATTGAAGTTTTTGGGGAATAATTGGGAATCTTATATGGTTCATGCTGATGGTCTTTCTAGAGGATTAATGGTATTATGGAGAAAGGATTTGGTTTCTTTCTCAGTGATTAAAGTTTTTATGCAGGTTATTATTGTAAAATTGGAGGTTACAAATAAAGGATGTTGGATGGTGTCTACTGTTTATGGAAGTACAAATGCTCTTGATAGGAAATTCT
>NW_021406932.1:0-402 GCF_001605985.2 Dendrobium catenatum | reverse complement strand
AGAGAGAGAGAGAGAGAGAGAAAGAGCAATAAAACACAAATTCTTTTTTACGTGGTAAACTCGAAGAGGGAAAAAACAATGGGCCTTGCTTAGGTAAGAAGATTTCACTAAATTTGAGTGAATTACAAATATTGATTAGTCCCTTGAGGTAGAGATTGTGAGATTACAATATTCTAGAGAGTTGAGCAGAAGTATGGAGGTGGTTGGGAGGAAGTCTGACGGCGCTCGAGCGATAATGAGATAATGAGGTAGAAGTCTGGTAGCAGTTGGAGGTCTGACGATGGTTCGGCGACTCTGAAGGTGGTTAGCGATAAGGTGGAAGTTTGGCAACAGCCGGTGACCTGTCAGAAGTCCTACAACAGTTGGCAGCCCAACGGTGGTTTGACGATAGTCGGGCAAAAT
>NW_021406931.1:0-386 GCF_001605985.2 Dendrobium catenatum | reverse complement strand
AAAAAAAAAAGTGTATCATAAGTATTACTCGTGCTTAACTTTTACAATGACAAAATACTTCACATTTGGAAGGATCCAACACTGATACGGTTAACTACTGTTCATTTCCCTATGTTGAGTTTGAACTCTGACCTCATGCAGACAACATTGCAAAAGAAAGCCGAACAAATATTATATCTTGGCAGTTGAGATGAGGCAGATGGAATATCATAACTTCTCAGTAACTTATTTCAAAATTCATGATCAACAGTAGTGGAGCACAGCTCTAGTATCTCGTATTTTTCACAGCACAGAAAAGTTCAAAATTTATAGAAAGCCTTTCAACTAATAGGGAGAGGCGAACAGAAAAAAGCAAGATGGCAAAGTACATGGAAAGTAAATATGGA
>NW_021406930.1:0-719 GCF_001605985.2 Dendrobium catenatum | reverse complement strand
TAGAATTGTAGAATTTTACTGTTTTGTAATATTTTGAATAATACTTTTAAAATTCTAAGAAATGAAATTGTTAATTTTCAACTTGTATTTATTAACTGTTTTTTGTAATTCATTAACTGCTTTGTTAATTACTTTTTATAATTCATTAACTACTTTATTAATTGCTTCTTTTATTTGTACTTTTTATATATTACAATGCTTTACTAATTGTTTCTTTTAATACAGATGGCTTCAGGCGATGTTCCTCCTCGGAAATCATTTGCCTCAAAATTCTGGCGGAAGAAGTTTACTGTTACTCGCAACAGAGCCACACAGCCTGATGAAGGTGAGGGACCTTCAGTTCCACCTGCTGTTATACCTACACCACCACCCAGGGGACAACATCAGTCACCGAGTGAGCAGGGTCAAGGACCTTCAGATCCATCTGCAGTTGTACCTCCATACTTCCCTGGCCACTTCCCTCCTCCCTCGACGAGTCCTCACTACCGCTCTCCAGATCAGACACATGCCTCTCTATTCTATCCATATTACCCTCCACCATCATCACATGCAGTAGGTCCATCCACCGGTCCTCGCCTTCCTTATCCCTACTTATATTACTACCCCTATCCGGTGTAGCATGAACAGGGTGGACAATCTAGACTACCAGAGGTTGGCACTAGCGATCATGTAGCTGCAACATATAAGCGTCAATACATTGAGCCTAAGGGCGATAAGTA
>NW_021406929.1:0-482 GCF_001605985.2 Dendrobium catenatum | reverse complement strand
CGCAACCATAGCGCAACCTTAGCGCAACCTTAGCATAATTTGCATCGTGTACAAAAATTACCTCACTTTTCTTTAAAAATTTAAATAATTTTGCTGCGTTGTCTTGTGTAAAGTATAATTCTGTATACCCTTCCCATCTCGGAAAACGCGGTCTTATTTCTGGATCGGATGGTTTATTCAAAGAAAAATGTTCCAAAAATCAAATCTGTATAATGCCAAACATAAAAATTTATAAGTTAACATTAAAAAGCACTATACATGTACAATAACCAGTAGGAGTGGAAACTTACCAGTAGAAGAGGAAAAAAACCATTGATGTAACACAATGGTCTTTGAAGTTGAAACTTCTCAAAAATTGTGTTGAACTCCCAACCATGAAGTTCCTTAAGCATGAAGCCCAATTAATGGAAGTGAACTCACTTAAATTATTTGCAACAGATGTGACCCTTCTAGGGGTTTTATGACTATTTAGTGGAAAGAAA
>NW_021406928.1:0-242 GCF_001605985.2 Dendrobium catenatum | reverse complement strand
AACTATTTCTTAAATTTTCAGAAACAGTCCCTTGGTCAGGAGCCAACACCACTGGAATTGCATACAAGAACTCATCAACATCAAGCTGACCATCAGTGGGTTGATGAGAAGGCTAAGAAGGCTCATGTGAGTAAATTTTTTTGGAGTTTTAGAGTAAAAATTTATTTTAATAAAACTAATTGTAACTCACAGGATGATTTCGTATGAGCTAGAGAAAGTTGGCAGTCCACTGGCGAGGGATC
>NW_021406927.1:0-427 GCF_001605985.2 Dendrobium catenatum | reverse complement strand
CTTAAAGTTTCCCACATCTACAATAATGTAAAGGGGAAGATTATGGTCGGCAGTTCTCAAGAGCAAATCTTCGTCTGAAAAGATAACTCCAGGAACCTCTTTGAAGTAAAATGCCTCACCTTTTGAATTTGTAGCTAACTGGGTTAAACAGATCTCAGGGTCGAGAAGTGCTTTAATTAAAGACTCCCTCATTTTTTTGGAGAGATGGAGGGCGTCATAAATACTTATTTTCGCTGGCAACTTCCTAAGGTGGGCTAAAACATTGTAATCAACCTTAGGAATGACGGACTCAAAACCCGGAGGAATTAAAGGAAAGTCTGGTTGTTGAGGAGAATTTGGATTTAGATCTTCGAAGGGAATTTGCTTGCCTTTCTCTTGAGAGGAAAGCCTAGGGGTAAGACTTTACCGCCACGGAGTTGCACCTGCT
>NW_021406926.1:0-979 GCF_001605985.2 Dendrobium catenatum | reverse complement strand
CAGCCATGAACAGATTGCACTTGCAATAAACTATTCAGTTAGTTTACTTTTTCTTCAAATTAATTAATCAAAACTTCCAAAGCTTTGTCATTTAGGTTTCTTTTGGGACGACTTTCTTACTGCTTCTTAAAAGTAGATTTTAGTACAAAAATTTTTGTACTAAAAGATTATTTTAGAAGCAATAATTAAGCCTTCCCAAACGAACCCTTGATCTACTGTGACTGCAACTTCTATCCATGCAAGTTTCTATAGGCTCTTCTCGACCATGCATCTCTGCCTTGACATTAACGGCCAATTTTGAAGCTAATTAAAGCTTTCTGTTTCGTTTGGGATGACTTTCTTACTACTTTCTAAAACAACTTTTTAGTTCAAAAACTTTTTATACTAAAAATTTGATTTAAAAAATAATAAGAAATTCGCCCAAATGATTAGTTTTCTATGGTTAGACGATTAGCACAAACTCTTAAATCAAATATCTTTATATTATACAACTTCTATCTGCACCCCGCAGTCCCAATCTCCCAGATGTTTTGACAACGCCATTTTGTAGGCAGGATTTTGTAATTGGGGGATTTATTTATAAGACGCTTATTGTCATCTAAATCTACAATCTATTGACTAATATAATACTCCATTAACTTCTTCTTAAGCTTCATTTAGGATAACTCTTAATTAAATTTTTTTACTAGAAAGCTGCTTTAAGAAGCAATAAGAAAGTTGTCACAAACGAAGCCTAAATCTAATGGCATCTGGCCAGGACAATGAAGAGATGAGAAAGTCACGGTACGAGCTCTTTAGGATGACAATGAGATGAGGGAATCACAACGAGCTAGGAAGAGCATCCATGCAACTTCTAAGCATCCAAAGGACTAAGAAGAGATGAAGAAATGACGACGGAAACTCGTTGGCAAAGGGCGTCGACAATATCCCGTGTGAAAGATAAAGAAGTTCCCATGATTGAAAGTTAAGGGAGGATTTA
>NW_021406925.1:0-414 GCF_001605985.2 Dendrobium catenatum | reverse complement strand
AAGTCTAAGTATTCTACTTATGATTTGGAGATCTATGCTATTGTGCAAGCTTTAAACTTGTGGAGATGTTACTTGGTTCAAAGAGAATTTGTTTTAAATACTGATCATGAAGCACTTCATTTTCTGGACACAAATGCATACCTCTTGGATTTACCAGATACTGTTGGCACTTCCCCTGTTTTTAATATTTCTGACCTGTATTTGTATAAAGAAGATTCTGATGAATTTTGTAGATATTGAACTTTACCACTCTCTGCTTTTTTGGTAAAGCCTGAAGATCAAATCGAAGATGTTATGGATGTGAAAGCTATTAAGACGAGGCATGGAGAGCATAAAAAGTTCCTGGTCAACTGGAACCATCGGCCATTGACTGACTGTACCTGGATTGATGCTGCTGAACTAAAAAAGAAAAAT
>NW_021406924.1:0-221 GCF_001605985.2 Dendrobium catenatum | reverse complement strand
TTCCTGGATCAATTTAGGCATAATTATGTGATATCGTTCAGGCCAATCTATTGATCGTCCTGACCGATTTCCAAAAATACAGAATACCTAAACTAATCATGGATGCAAATTCTTTCTGTATTGAGCAGATCGTCCTGGCTGATACAGGTATCGTCCAGGCCGATCGATTAATTACGCCTGCCTTAATTAATAAATCCTGATTAGATATTCTGTTTTGAACT
>NW_021406923.1:0-241 GCF_001605985.2 Dendrobium catenatum | reverse complement strand
TGAGAGGGGAGGGAAGCAAGAAGAAGAAGAGAAGAAGGAGAAGAGAAAAGAAGGAGGATAGGAGGGAAGAAACTCCTCCTTGACCACCACCACCACCAAAATTCTGCCCAAAAGATCTCGGAATTCCACCCAACTTTCCAAGTGATGCTGGACTTCCACCCGACCTCCTAGTGACACCAGAGTTCTAACCTAATACCATCAAACGCCAGAGTTCTCCTTGGCCTAAAATTGACGTCGAACT
>NW_021406922.1:0-1503 GCF_001605985.2 Dendrobium catenatum | reverse complement strand
TTTTCCCTATGCTGCTGTTGCGATATGGTCAGACAGATAGATGACTTTCTTATCTTTGATTGTTCTTCTTTACTTCTCTATGATTGTTACTCTTTGTTATATGATACCTTTTTTTAAGTGATTGTTGAATCCCTTTCTCCTCGCACCACCTTAGACATGTACTCTAGGTGATCGTTGAGTCTACTCTAGTTCTTTACGTCACTACTTCATCTATCCCTTCTATTATCCTATTGTGATTAGGCAGATAGTTGAGCTTCTTTTCTTAGTTCTTTCTCACTATCCTGGTTTAGTTAAGTGAACATTGAGTATTCTTCGTTCGTTGTTTCGATTTGGTCAGGCGAATGTTGAGTTTCTTTCTTTCTTTTGTCCCACCATGTTTGCATGATTGGGTGAGCATCATATGAATGAATGATTGTTGTATGATGTATGACCATTGCATGATTTGATGACTATTGCTTGATTATGTGAGCATATCATCGAGCGATTATTGCATGATCGTGTGAATCTTTGTATGATTATATGATTGCTATTGTTTGTTTATCATGTGGTTTGATAATCACTATGTGACTAGATGATTATTAAGTGATTATATGAATTTCATACAGTTATGTGTTTATGATTTGATTGTATGATTTTAGATGACCGCATCACCATTGCATGATTAGATAGTTGCATTATTGTGTGATCATGATAAAGATTGGTTGATTGTGTAAGTGTATGACCATTGCATAATTTGTTATTGACCACTACACGATCATTTGCTTATTATTATGTGGTTTGGTACGATTAGATGTTTATCGTATATTTATCGCATGGCTGTGCTGTTACTATATAATAGTGTGATTATGCTGTGATTTGATTATTGCTATAGGTTGAATTATTATGGCATGAGTATATTGTATAACATCATGTGAATACATGACTATTGCATGGTTTGTGATAAGATCACTGTGATAGAAGTGTGTATTGATTATATAGTTGTATGATTATTGAGTGATTTGGTGTGATTATGTGATTTAATGATCATTTCATAATTATATGTTTGCATGAGCATTGTGTGATTGTGTGATCATAGCATGGTGGGACACTTATTGTATGATTTGTGTGATTGTATGCTTCTCAATTCTCATTAGTTGTTCGTGGGATTGCATCTTCCTAGCGAATCTTCTTAGTTGATCGTAGGATTGCATCTTCCTAGCGAGTCTTTCTATTTTGGTCGTAGGATTGCGTTTTTCTAGCGAGTCTCCTTAGTGGATCGTAGGATTGCATTTTCCTAGCGAGTCTTTTTATTTCATCGTAGGATTTAGGATTGCATTTTCCTAGCGAATTTCTTTAGTTAGGCGTAGGATTGCGTCTTCCTAGTTGATCCCGTTCGTAGTTGTTGGGTTGTACCTTCTTAAGATAAGGAGGTCAACGCCAACACGTACGATTCACTTGTTGTTCACCGCACCTGTTGGGGTGGAGTTTGTTGACCTCGTTTTTGTCCTGATTTGCCCTCGGGCG
>NW_021406921.1:0-301 GCF_001605985.2 Dendrobium catenatum | reverse complement strand
GTCTCAGAAATACGAACCCAACGACACCAAATTCAACTCAATCCGATCCCAAATGGGTCCAAATCGAAGACTCGAAGTGTTGTTCGAAGGTTCGAATCACAATTTGAGTTACCAAATGGTCTTCGATTTTGGCGAGATTATAGTCGAATAGAACGCCTCGACGAGACGAATCCAACGAGCCCAAGATCGTCGGATTCCGACATCACTAAGGCCTTCAAATGGCTGACGAACGGTGTATAATCAAAGGATTCAATGTCAGCCGTTCATTCAACCACTCCCTGTTCGCCCCTGATCTCACACA
>NW_021406920.1:0-1318 GCF_001605985.2 Dendrobium catenatum | reverse complement strand
GTTATTTCAAATATAGTTAGGGCTGAGAGTTCAGCTTGAAGATTGTAAATCAAGTGAGCCAAAAGTAAGGATAAGACTTTATTTTGCGCTATTGCTGGAATTGCTATGGGTTCGTTTGGGGCAGCTTTCTTAATGCTTTTTAAAATAGTGTTTTAGTCAAAAAAAAATTTTGAATTTGAATTTTTTGTACTAAAAAATTATTTTAGAGAGCAGTTAGAAAGCTATCCCAAACGAAGCCTCAGACTAACTTGAGATCAGCCTGACTTTATGTATACTATATTTCTTATTCTTATTAATATTTAGATAAAATTAATTTTTACAAAAAGGGATCGATTGCTTTAAAAGGGATCAAATAACCATTAAGACCTTGACTAGGAAAAGTTGGTCGCATATTATTATTATTATTATTTGCACATGGGCTGCTTGGTAATAAAGTGCATTGTGTTTTTTGAATATTCAAAGCGTTGATAATTTAATGTTTATTATTATTATTTTTTTGGTTGAGGAGAAATAAGATTTTGTTTCACCCATTCATTTGATAGAGCAGAAATTGATAGTTAGTAATTTTGGGTTACCCAATCTTTTTGGTTGATGATAGACTGATGTTGAATTTATAATATTTTTGTGACATCAAAAGAGATGCTCGTAAGTGTGGCTTGAAATTTTGATTTTATTTTGGACAGTTTTCTTGCTGCTTTTTAAAGTAGATTTTATTTTATAAAAAATTTTTGAATTAGAAATTTTGTAGATGTAGAAACAAACGAAGCCTTTGTTTCACTCTTTTTTGGTTGAACTGTGGAGAATAAATTGTAGATGTAGAAAAACAAAACCTTTGTTTTACTCTTTTATTATTCTTGTTTGAGTTATGTGACTCAAATGTATTATTCATTATTCTCTTGCATCGAGATTCGTGTTCGATCAAGATAATTTTTTGACGAGATATCAATATTATACAAAAATATAAATTAGTATCAAATTATAAAAAAAGCATTCATTTTTCTTACTTTATATATAATAATAAATAAAATGATATTCCCATCAAAAATCAAACTTCTCGTTTATTTTAAAATAAATTCATTTTTCCTATTTTATGACAGACTGTAGTCGGCTCACGGACTACGCGGCAGCTGATCAATCTTCTCTCTCTCAATTATTAGAGCCTAGCAGATCTATCTTCTCTCTCTCAATTATTCGAGACTATCAACTCTCTCTCTCTCTCTCTCTCTCTCTCTCTCTCTCTCAATTATTAGAGGCTATCAACTCTAAACTTCATCTCTTCCGATCAATCTGATCCGTTTCTCCTACTGTTCAGTTGTTC
>NW_021406919.1:0-248 GCF_001605985.2 Dendrobium catenatum | reverse complement strand
ATGCTTGGAGCAACCCTTGTGAATCCCCCTCACAAGATCCCCCTTATAAAATCCTCTCTCCCTCTCTCTCTCCTCTAGGCTCTCTCAAGTTAAGACAGTAGCAAAAGATCTTACTAAGTGAAAAAAACAAGATTTCTTAAATAGAATATCTCAAAACGAGATCATTAATGCTACTTGTTGACTTTATCATCCATGCCGATAGAAATATCATCCTGGTCGATTAGTACAAAATAAGCTCAAACAGTCAG
>NW_021406918.1:0-326 GCF_001605985.2 Dendrobium catenatum | reverse complement strand
CTTCTGTCTGCTTGCATAAGTGTTGCAGATCCGGTGGAGTTTGATTTTGATGTTGACTCCCCCTTTCTCAATCACCGGGGAAGGATTTTCTGGATTCTGAAGTTTGTTGTTTTGTAGAGAACACTTTTTAAGATGTTCAGTGTAATGGATTTGTTATCCCCGGTGTTTGTGGGCACCAGAACTATTTTCTTCTCGAGTATAGCACTAAGAAGAGAGTTTGAAACACCAGGAAGTTTGGTTCTAATTTGTTCAAACATGTCCTCTCTTCTGCCAGGGGGTGTCCTTTTTTGTACATCGGGTTGCCTTTGTACCCGGTGTACTGACAG
>NW_021406917.1:0-456 GCF_001605985.2 Dendrobium catenatum | reverse complement strand
CCAATAATTTGCAAGAAATTAAACATCAAACCATTGAACTTATATTGATTTCTTTCCACCCAAATACATCATAAAATATCAATAGGATACAAAATCCTAATGTGACCACCATCCAACTTACCAATACAATGAAACAAATATGTAAAAAAAAAGCTTGAATATTAAACACATTTGGTGACGAAATGAAAATTTGCTGGCAAACCAATTCCAAATAAAAGAATCTATCAGACTATTAATAAAAAGATGACCAAAGGACTTCCTAAGAATAACTGTTGCATTTGCAAGCTAAAGAAAAATCCAATTTCTGAATTTCATTATCAATAGAAATACTTTTTTTAATTATGTCAAGTAGCAAATAGAAGCACTTAGGGCAATACTTTTGTGCCACAAATATTTATACCAACTTTTAATATTTTTACGCCTCACTATATTCTAAACAAACCTCAGACTAAAGTA
>NW_021406916.1:0-315 GCF_001605985.2 Dendrobium catenatum | reverse complement strand
TGTTGATTTTTTTATTTCATCTCTAATGTTTTTTTTTATTTTCCTTTAAAATGATATTTTGTCTTGGATTTTTGTTTTTAGATTTGTATAGTTAATGTCTAAACATTCCTAAATCAATTAAAGGGAGAAACACCGTTGATTGTTTCCCTCCCTCTAACCTCTTTTAGTGGTGTAATTCTCTTTTTTAAACAGAAGTCTATCTCAAATTAACAATTGAACTTTGCAATTAAGATCTTTTCTATCTTGCTACAGTAATCTATCTTATATATATAATGTTTAAAAGTCTTTATATTACTTTCAAGTTCTTTGAAATAT
>NW_021406915.1:0-847 GCF_001605985.2 Dendrobium catenatum | reverse complement strand
TTTGGATACATGATCCCTTATAAAATGATGCCTTATATTTATATGTTTGGTTATAGAATGTTAAATAGGATTCTTTGAAATGCAAATGGCACTAGTATTAACACAATAAATTGGAACTGTGCCTATTGAAAATTCTAAGTAAATCAACTGTTGTTTCAACTAAAGAACTTATGCCACACAACTTTCTAAGGAAATATATTCAGCTTTAGTAGTAAATAGGGATATAAAATTTTATTTTCTACTGGACCAAGAAATTAAAGAATTTCTTATAAATTGACAAGTTTCAGAAGTATTCTTTCTATCAAACCTACAACCTGCAAAGTTTGAATATGAATATCCAATTATTTTAAATGAAGAGCTAAACTTAGCAGACCAAATCCCTAAGTTTAGAATTCCTAAGAGATATCTCAAAATCCTTTTCACTGCTGTCAAATCTGATTCTTTTAAATCTGATTAGAATCTAGAACTCAAACAAACACTGAACTTAATATCGGGTCTACTAGTAGTAAAGTAAAGCAATGATCCAATTATTTATCTAGATTATTTTTATCAACAGATTTTCACTTTGGATCCTTATCCAACTGATCTAAGAAAGTCATAGGTGTAATGATAGGTTTATCATTATCCATTTCATACTTTTTGAGAATGTCTTTAACATATTTTGACTGACTAAGAAATGTTCCCTCCTTAATTTGCTTAAGGCTAAAGTCTAGAAAGTAACTTAAATCTCTCATTAGGCTCATCTCAAATTCACTACTCATTGTTTTAAAAAAATCATCACAAAATTTTTTATTAGTAGATCCAAAGAGGATATCATCAATATAAATTTGCATAATGAGTATATCCT
>NW_021406914.1:0-341 GCF_001605985.2 Dendrobium catenatum | reverse complement strand
CCTCGCCTCACGGACGAAAACCGCCTCGAGGCGCAGATAAGGTGAGAAATTATTAATTTTTGAAGGTACATTGCTAAGAGAGACAAATTGAAATCTTTTCATTGACCCAAGCTTGATGTGGATTATGTGGTTAATTCCATTATAAGGATTATTCTAGAAGTTTTAGGAAAGTCTAAAATAGATTTTACATTGACAAGTAGGCTCTTGTGGTAGAGTGATGAGATATAAAATTTTATAAAGGAAAAGAAATACATTTTTAAGAAGTGGTTGAAATTAAATTGATTGATAATAATTATAAGAAAGTTAAAATTTTTATTAAGTGGGTTGCGAGCAAAACAGAA
>NW_021406913.1:0-478 GCF_001605985.2 Dendrobium catenatum | reverse complement strand
TCATCTAAAAATATGTGGATTTTGTATTCTTATTCTAAATTCGACTATATGGTTATATTTTGATGCCAACATTTATTAATAAGAATTCTCAACATATATGTAGGGGCACATAGACATCAAGACAAAACCCGTTCATTCTAAAGATATGAATGCTGAAATGTTTTTAGAACAACAGTTCTCATTCAAAACCACTAATCTGAATTACAAATGAGCTGAAAAAAAGAGGTAGCCAACTGCAAATATGTCTCTATTAAACGCTGCAAAACCTAAAAGATCATAATTGATGCATATATATCATCTATTATAACCTTACATATGGTTGAGATCTTTCATTTAATCAAATGATTCATCATCATCATCGGGTAGAGGTTGAGCAGCTGCATCAATAAGCTCTTTCTCATGGCTGTCACACAAATTGCAGAACAATTACTAAAAAAATTATCTAAAATATTTAATCACTGAGATGTTTTGACTTACA
>NW_021406912.1:0-336 GCF_001605985.2 Dendrobium catenatum | reverse complement strand
ATACTTTACTTATCTTAAAATAAATTCTTAAACTTTTTATTTATAATCTAAAAATTTTGATTAATATCTTAACATATATTTTTTAATATAAAAGTAAAAAGGTTATTAAAATGATTAATTATATGGACTTCTATATATAATGTTGCGGGCTAGAATTTATGCGGTGTTAGTGTCAGAAGATTACATCTCAGCGTTGTACGAATATACATTATACAAACAAAACAAAAGTTTTTTTAGATAGAAAACCATGAAAAGGAAAAAAACTAAACGGCCACACCATGTTGAAATGATTCCACTAGTGTTTGTGTAGATTATAGTTTATTGAATTATCCTTGA
>NW_021406911.1:0-269 GCF_001605985.2 Dendrobium catenatum | reverse complement strand
GGGTAGAGGTGCAGCGTCGAGTAGAAGACCGATAAAGATTCGTCGACGGGCAGAAGTCCGCTGACGAGTAGAAATCCGACGTCGTGTAGAAGTTCGGCCTTGGGCAGAAGACCGATGAAAGTTTGTCGACGGGCAGAAGTCCGATGACGAGTAGAAGTCCGCTGATGAGCAGAAGTTCGATGACAAGGAGAAGCCTGACGTCGTGTAGAAGTACGGCCTCGGGAAGAAGTCCGACGACGAGTAGAAGTCCGCTGACGAGCAGAAGTTCG
>NW_021406910.1:0-531 GCF_001605985.2 Dendrobium catenatum | reverse complement strand
GTGCGTGATGCCCGTATCATCCAGCATGTGTTAAGAGCTTCCATTATACCTAAAGCTGGTGATAGAGTCAACATCACTCCTCTTCTTTCTATTGTCACCTACTTGATTATGCTTAGACAACCTATAGATGAGGCCCAACTCCTAATTGACTACATTTATGGTCTATCAGAAATTGGTCATGTTGATCATAAAAGGAAGAAGAACATAGCCTTAGGACATCTGATTGTTTATATTTTAGAAAAGAAGTGTGATTTAACTCATCCTGAACAAGACTTTGAAGAACCACTCTACTACAAAGATGCATCCTTTAGAGCTATCTTCAATAAGGACGAGCCTAGCAGAACTCATGTAGTTCTAAGTGAAACAGAAGAAGAAGTAGAACCTTCACATGCTGCTGGATCAAATTATGAGGATTTGGTTCAAAGATTTGAAAATTTAGAAGCTCATTTTGATCAAAGATTTGATCAAATTGAAACTCATCTGCAACACAAGAATTTCAACACAATCAGGATATGGGATATATGCGTGAAC
>NW_021406909.1:0-298 GCF_001605985.2 Dendrobium catenatum | reverse complement strand
GAAATAAACTTCATGGCCTCGGTGTGAAACAAAGGTAGTATTCAATCAATAATTAAGAATCAATCTTAAAATTGACTTCAAACTATTAATACTTAAACTTTAATTAAATTTTCCTTAAACCTTTCAATCAATCAAAACCTTAAGCAACTTCAATCAATTATCCTATTTAGGGCATACCCAAACCACACGTCCTACCTCTCACACTTTAGATGGTTTGCTAGGACAACCAACTCTAGTTCTAGGCTAGGCCTGTGTTTACTTTTCTACAGTTGTGTGCCGAGTTTTTTCGTGGCTTTCA
>NW_021406908.1:0-1931 GCF_001605985.2 Dendrobium catenatum | reverse complement strand
AAGTCCACCTATAAAGGGCTGAGGGGGTGGTGGGTAATAGAATGGCAGGATATATGGTGGATATGGATATGTGTAAGGGCCTCCATGAAAAAGTGAGGTAGTAAGGGTAGAAGGGAGTACTGTGTGTGACATCCAACAAAGGAAAGTGGGGGTTAGATGCGTAAAATTGTAGACTACTGGCTGGAGGAGAAGGTAAAGGCAAGCTAGGCTGACTCTGAGTGGCAGGCTGAGAAGAAGAGGTACCATCAGTACTTATAAACCTACTATCTGAGCCACTAGTCACCTCCTTGCGCTTACAAAAATTGTTCTTGGTCAATCCTCGGTGAGGCTCATCAACTAAAGCCATCTACTAAAATTATTCAAAAAATATTAGCAATATAAATTATAATAATTATTTAATATAAAGTAGGACAATAATAAATAATTAAAGTAGAGTAAAAATAAAATAACTGAAGTATAGCAATAGTAAAATAACATAAGTAACTATTCTTATGTTGTTAAAAATAAATTAGATTGTTAATATAAATTAAAGACTCATAATTGATTGTGAAAAATTATTAAATATATTTCCTTCTGTTTACTAATCATTTGTTGATTCACTTCCATATGATGACATGTTTTCACCACAATTAGATTCCTTGTGACTTTTCTCTATATTTAAATGAGCTTCCTTTCACTGTAACTCACTCTCATTAGTTATAATTTGATCGTTCACATCATTAGCAAGTTCTTTTAAGTTTTACATAAGCTCTTCTTGATATGCTGGTGGTATTGATGTATTTTTCTGTATAACATCCCTAGTTTTGGTCTTTATAACTACAAGCCAATCATGTTTACTTCATAATTTACTTGGATAATTAATTAAATAGACTTATCCTTCTTGGTTGGTAATGATTAATTGGTCAAACTTTATATATCTCTTACCCCGCTTTACTTTTGTTATATCATAAAGCGTATGTACTCTTGTGCATCTATTTTGCACTAGATAAAATTAATTATAATTGAAAAGACACACATTATTCCTGTCACCTGCATATTTCAACTAAAAAACTTTTTGTAATACCCTGTAATAATCAAAATCATCACTTATATGGGTGTTCCCTCTTACATAAATACAATAATTATTTATATTCCTACCTTCACACAAAGATTTAGTTTGGAATTTATAGTAATTAATAAAAAAAAACCAACATTTCAGTAATCTATTTGGTCCCCATGCTAGACCCACAGTAGTCATTGATAATACAAATCACTGCCTTGAGTATGGACCTAATTAATTGATAAAATAATTGTGTATTAGTAGCATGTTTATTGACTCATGTATTAAGTAATTAAGATAAATTAGTATAAACGAATAGTCACAATATATACTATATTTTTGAACCAATTTAGGAATTATGTTTTCACTATGTTTTAGACTTCTACTGATACTGATGTAGTCAAACCACTAATAAAACTTCTATAAATTTTAAATAATTATTATTTATGATCAATAAATGTATGAATAAGCTAACTCATACATACTCGAGACATGGCTCAACTTCGTCACAGTTAATCATGACAAATAATAAGACAGCTCTTATCTCCTTATCAGTCAAATGGCACAAGGTGCAAGCACTAGTGGACTCACCACTTCCATTGAATACAATTATATTTGAGGATTTGCTTAAATCTATAAGAATCCAACTTTGAGGTGCACTACTCCTAGTTGATTGTGATATTATGTCAAAGTAATATGAGAAAAAACATGATTATCTCATATATTAGAGATGCTTATCAAATTGAGCCTTTAGAATGTGTTTTATTCTTAGTAGTTTTTTTTTAGTTTTTTTTAAGCCTCTCAAAAGGATACATCGATCGATACTAACCATGTCCACCAACTGTAGCCTCATAAAGTAATTACATAGGTAGATGCTCCATAGAGTAAAAAA
>NW_021406907.1:0-283 GCF_001605985.2 Dendrobium catenatum | reverse complement strand
AGACTTCGCATTCAATTGAGCATTGAGTTGTTCTTCCCCGTTCCATTGATTAAAAGGAATATCAGTTTTAACTCCATTAACAATACGTGATGATGATGAATAACCAGTTAAAATCATATGCCACATGCGAAAATCAATCGATTATAAGAAAATAGACATACGAGTTTTCCAAAAATCAAATGACATATTTTCAAATAAAGGTAGTCTGGTGATTGAATATCCTTGCACAATATTACGATTAAAAAAGTTAGCCATGGATCAAAAATTCAAAAGCTTTTAAAAA
>NW_021406906.1:0-258 GCF_001605985.2 Dendrobium catenatum | reverse complement strand
ATAATTTAACTTCTCTAATTCATTAATTTCTAATGATTGTCGTGTCACGTATGCTGATTCTTCTACTATTTTATGTTCTTCCTGAAAGCGTACCTATCCCTATGCTATGCAGAATGAAGCATCTTTTATTTGCTGGAATTAAGGTTTTTCTCTATAAGGGCCTTGTGTAGTAAACCTCCTATGGGCAGACCTCCATCATCATCAAGTAGTAAAAATTTAAGTCTTTCCTATAAAGCTTTCGAAAAGAGGGGTAGTCTT
>NW_021406905.1:0-220 GCF_001605985.2 Dendrobium catenatum | reverse complement strand
GTTTGCTGCTGTTGGTTTTCCTATGCTGGAAACCGAATTTCTCTGCCCTGTTTCCTGTGTTGGAGCTGTGACTTGCTGCTGTGACATTTGGAAATTCCTGTACAAAAAATTAAGGCTTTTATTACTCCATTTATGGGAAATTTTGGGCTGTTTTTGGACAGAAATTTGACAGCTTTTTGGGGTCTAGTTTGGTGGCTGTTTGGGAGGATTTCCATGAGTC
>NW_021406904.1:0-261 GCF_001605985.2 Dendrobium catenatum | reverse complement strand
TTAACATCACCGAAGGTCCAGAAAGAAATTTGTTCTGTTGCTGCTGCTGAAACTTTGATATCAATCATGAAAGATATTGGTGACTCCTACTATGCAATTTTGGTAGATGAATCTCGTGATGTTTCTACAAAGGAACAGCTGGCTGTTGCAGTGAGATATGTGGATAGTCTAGGGCAAGTTGTTGAAAGGTTTATAGGCATTAAACATGTCGCTTCGACTAATGCTGTTGCCTTAAAAAAAGCCATGGAAGATATACTTGCT
>NW_021406903.1:0-263 GCF_001605985.2 Dendrobium catenatum | reverse complement strand
GGCCGACCCTCTACTGGGCCTTCTGTTAGACCAATCCTTATGACTCTTCACTTAGACCTACTTCTAGCCCTCCCAGTCAACCTTTAGCCTCCCTAGTCCTTGACCCTGCAAGTATGATTATAATAAAGGAAGACATTAAGACGATGAGGTTCCCTGAACCTGAGACTGAGTGCATCCATTTCGTGGATGCTAGTGATATCACTAATGATGAAGAATTCTTTGAGGATGGAACAGAAGTGATTGAATCAGACTCCTAGAATGAC
>NW_021406902.1:0-314 GCF_001605985.2 Dendrobium catenatum | reverse complement strand
CGGTAGTTTTGCCATTTTGAATAAAACATTTATCATAAATAGTGCTTAATGTCATGTAATTTAGTAGGTGAGGAATAAAATATTTTGAGTTCTAGCTGCATGAGATTTCAACCGCTTATTGCTGTCTGTGTTTTAAAATCTCTTTTGTGCTTTGAGTCTTGGCATTGTCATGAGAATTTGATGCAAGCAAGAAATTAGAAAAAAATATAATTTTTGCTTGCAAAAAAATAACAATTCCTAGGATAAAAGAAAATACATAAAATTCTCAAATTTAAACAAAATACGACAAAATACAACTTTTATAAGATAAAAGA
>NW_021406901.1:0-204 GCF_001605985.2 Dendrobium catenatum | reverse complement strand
GGTATTGGTCTTCACAGAGCGGTATTCCTCGTTATTAGCAAATAATACCTAGCAATACCGAGCAAATATCGAGTTTTCTGGTGGGGTTTTGCCTCCGACCGAACGTTCCTCTACGTCCTTACACCGAACCTAATAAAAGTTCGCAGTTAACAGACGGCATTCAGAGGTGAATCAGGATACGTCACATCATTTTTTTCTGTGTAC
>NW_021406900.1:0-216 GCF_001605985.2 Dendrobium catenatum | reverse complement strand
CAATGCGGAAGACATCGCGACGTAGCCGCGGCCAAAAAAAACGGGATTGGAGTTGTCGGAGGGTATTATCTCGCCCAACATGTGCTGCCAGCGCTCCCCCATGTGTTTCGCGGATCAATTGCTGCCTCCAAGATGATACCGGAATACACAGGGTATTTTGTTTGAACAAAAACCCATGCCTAATAGTAAAGTCCTCCACAGTTTGGTTGTTGTTAC
>NW_021406899.1:0-232 GCF_001605985.2 Dendrobium catenatum | reverse complement strand
GATATTTTCTACTGTGCCGATCGGCCTGGACGATCTGAAATCGTCCTAGACGATCCTGAGAGAAAAAATCCAAATCAGAGAGGAATAGTAAGGGAACGAGGTCTCACAGTCGCTGGCCCAGCCAGCCCACCGTCTCTCTCCCTGACCCGGCTCCTCTTCCCTAGTAACATCCCGCCGGCCCCCTTCCTCTTGAATTTTGAATTTCATGCTTTAATTCCTTCATTACTTCTTT
>NW_021406898.1:0-224 GCF_001605985.2 Dendrobium catenatum | reverse complement strand
GCCGGAAGATCGCCGCCGAAATGCCCCTCGCGGAAGCCGTCCGTCCGCCCGTCCGCTCCCTCTCTCCGTTCGGTCCGCTCGTTTGCGTGAAAATGAGAAGGGAAAGGCTCGGTTAATCCTATTAAGGGAATTAGGTTTTGCTAAAAGTCCAAAATGCCCTTACTTAAGTAAATTCGTCTTAAGAAACAAGTGAGGGTAAAATGGGTATTTATGGACTTCTAAAA
>NW_021406897.1:0-279 GCF_001605985.2 Dendrobium catenatum | reverse complement strand
GATGAATACATGAAAATAAGGAGGCATTTTGAACCATAGAACAATATTTTTGTTTTTCAAAAATTTTTTTTAACAAAATAACACAAGCCAAAGATACAAAGTCAAATACAAAATCAAAATGCAAACAAAAACATACAAACACAATAATTTCTCCCCCTTTTTGATAACAATAAAAAGTGAAGAAGAAATAGACGAGAAATGTAAGTAATTATATGAAATTCATTTAAAAATTTAATCTAAATCGTGATTGACATAAGGTATGCAATCTAAAACTAATAA
>NW_021406896.1:0-265 GCF_001605985.2 Dendrobium catenatum | reverse complement strand
ATTGTCCAGGAAGGCTTCATCAGTAACAACGACAGGCCAACGACAGGGTAGATACAGAGACGAATAGAGGAAAGACCAGCCAGTAAACAATCCCGCATCATAAGAAGTTTCGAAGAAGAGCTCCATCACACCATTTAGAAACCTTAGCAAGAACAGCTTTTTTGATCTTAAGCTTAGTCGTGGAGAGACTGGAAGCAGACAGAGCAAACCGCCTGTCATTCCTTTCTCTCCAAACATAATAAACCGTACAGCAAATAGCAATGAA
>NW_021406895.1:0-265 GCF_001605985.2 Dendrobium catenatum | reverse complement strand
GAAGATGACAAAACTATTTAAGTTATAATAAATCTATCAATTATTACAGTATTTGATTCAAATATATTACCTTGGATAATTTAGCTATCAAGATTTGCTAATTTTATTTAAATTAGCTTAAATTTTAAAAATAACATCACATCAATTTTTTTTTTCAATATTACCTAAATAACATAAAATAAATAAAATTTCAGCGGAGGCCCTGGGAGCATGGGCACTCACTTGCCCTTTAACATGTAGCCGAGCCCACAACAAAAATGGCCCA
>NW_021406894.1:0-2183 GCF_001605985.2 Dendrobium catenatum | reverse complement strand
CATGGCAACTGAATTCCATTATTTTACCAAAATTCTATACAAAATCAGATTACTAAGCCACATTCTCCAAATCTGTCTTAAGGAATCCAAAACTGCAGACTTGCAATAAAATTGTTGAAAACACACCTCACATATTTATGACAAAATTCCTTGATTCATTTTATTAACTTCTGCAAACAATGTCTTCGTACTACAAAGACTTGCATGCTAAAGGAAATTGCCAAAGATGAAACTTTATAGTTTCACACAATAATCCAAAATAAATAAACCACTTTGAGATACAATATACACCCTTCCAACAATAGCAAACAGCATCCAATAAACACAATGAATTTACTAAATAACCAGAATTCTAACCCACAAAGACAGCTTTATAATCGTAACAATATTAAAAAAGCATAAATCAATAGAGAATCCCTAATTATCAAGCATATTAAATGGTAAAGCAAAACAAACTGAGGAGATCAATTCAAACCAAAATGTGATATTCGAATATCTATGACATTACCCTCCATGTTTAGCAGTAAAAATACTTGTGATACTCACATTCTATGCCTCTGTGTAATATTTCTGGCAGCACCAAACAACCCTTGAACAAAAAGAAGAATTAATCAGGCCAATAATCCATTTCAAATATATTCATAAAAAGTTTTCCAAATTTTTATCAAAAAATAATACATCATGACATTTTATTACATACGATATATGAAACCTATAATAAATATCGATATACGTAACCAAGACTTCAAAATCGCAACCTCTATTTGAATGATCTTGAAACCGAATCGAACCTTACACAAAAATTTCGGTCGGTCAACAGAACGACTCGTTCAGTTGGCTTAATTTTTGACCCGTTTTTGAATAAGCGAGGTTTACCCATAACAGAGCCCGATTTTGACCCGAAATTTGTAGCTGCTTTAACTTATGGGGATTGGCTGAGAACGCATGATGGAAACGAGAGTCTGGATAGTCTGAAGACCTTCATAACTAACAAAAATCCCTGTCTGACCCATTCTAGGATCAATTCTCCCAGAACACTAGTCTAGGTTTCTACCTTGTAATTCCATCGCACCCGCAGGATTTCCCTTAGGTGGATACCCACTTACATAGTACTGACTCAACTTAAATCAATTGGCCTCGACTCAAATCAAACAAACTCATTTAAAATAAATTAATATTAAATTCAATCAAATTTAACATTAATCAGACCTAATTTAATCAAAATGAGATTAATTCAATCAAAATTACTTAATTTCAACGCAGTTCATTTTAAAAACACCCTCAATCATCTCAGTTTAACTTGATTCAACTTAATCTAAATTGAGATCACTTAACCCGGGTCGATTAAACCAATTAAAACCTGAATCCACATCTAATAAAATGTGATTAATTAAAAACTTCATTTAAACAAAATCAACCCCTAATATTTTCTCTTAACAATATAAATTAAATTGAATCCTTATATTGAATTAGATTTGAGAGGGTAGAATGGTAATATTAAAACCATATGAAAAGATTATTTTAGAAAACCCACACGATCTCTCTCATTTTTGGAAAAACTGCCCAGCACCGACCCCATCCCCTCTGATTCACGAACCGGTCTCCCTCTCTCTCACAATTACGCATAACTGCTCTCTCCCCCTCTCATAAGAAGACCTCTGATCTCCCTCTCCCTCGGGCGCGTGAAGTCCAGGCAAGAACCGAAACTCCCTCAGCAGTTCACAAAACCGAAGCCCTCTGCTCTCTGCCCGCAAGGAATCCGTGGTCATCCTGCAGTTCGCAAAGCTCACGATTACTCTCACGCTCTCATTTGCAGAGAACAAAAACTTCCTCCTCCCTCTCAGTTCGCAAGGAACTCCAAAAAGCCGAACTCCCTTGGCTTCCCCATTGACCAGTTCGCACAACCCAGCCCGCTATTTCTCCCCCATTCGCACGCCTTCAGCAAAACTCCTTCTCCCTGCAGTTCTCAAATAGCCGGCCCTCACTCTTAAATTCGCACGAATCCATCATCACTTGCATACACAGACCGAACTCTCTTCACTTACTGCAGTTCGGAAGCCCCTGCCTCTACCGATTTAGCTTCACCGCCGATCATCTTCGCTGTATGTAATCTTTTTCTTCTCTACTTCTTCCTCTTGACATTTATGATCCATTTTTTTTAGAATGAATGGTTATGTCATAGA
>NW_021406893.1:0-323 GCF_001605985.2 Dendrobium catenatum | reverse complement strand
ATGACATGCACTGAGAGTTTACTTGCCATTCATCTTATACATGTTCATTGATATTCAATTGAATAGTTTAAATTTATTGCTTAGTGTTTGTAGTTTAAGTAGCGTATTTGTTAGCTTAAGGTCCGGTCCCTTGATGTTTAAACTCACAAATATCCTATCAATTTTATTCAATTAAGGTTCTTTAATCATTGAAAATTTTGGCAACACCTCAGTGTCTCCCCTGTTCAAGGGAAATTCGAAGAGTCGGACCTTCCCACCATACAATGAAGAACGTGTATGATAGATGTCAGGCGACACCATGACCGTGATTCTTCAACCCCCAC